>NW_008360303.1:4514938-4548759 GCF_000622305.1 Nannospalax galili
GTAAGATCTAGAATATTTTGCTCTTTGTCAGTATATTTTGCACAATAGTCACTTACATTTGGAATCAGTCTTGATTCATGTTTTTATTTATTCATTCACATATCATGTCTGATTCAGTCAGACATGTATTATAGTAATATGGAGAAATGAATAAATTAGTTTTTTTACTAAAATAAAAGTGTTATGTGTGGGGCTGGGGAGATGGCTCAGTGTATAAGAGCACTGACTGCTCTTGCAGAGGACCCGGGTTTGATTCCCAGCACCCACATGCTGGCTATGAACCGTTCTTAACTCCAGCTCCAGGGGAATCCGAAGCCCTCTTCTGATCTCCGCAGCAATGCATGACATGGGTGCGCTCACATACATGCAGGCAATACACTCGTACACATAAAAATAATAAATAATTTTTTTTAAAAAAAAAGAAGTGTGTTGTGTTTAACGATCGTTATCTATAAGTTTAGGAAACTATAGACTTCTTTTCTTGCATTGGTTTTATGTTTCTGTGTGCGTGGATGGGAGTGTGCCATGTTGCATGTTTGAACGTCAGAGAAGAATTTGCAGGAGTCAGGTCTCTGGTTATATTATCTGGGTTCCAGGATCGAACTTGGGTTGTCACCCTTGGTAGCAAGTTTCCCTACAACCTAAACTATCTAGCCAGGCTTCATAAATATTTTCTTTCTATAGAGTAAGTTCTAATTGAACACTAAAGTTATTCTTGGAGAAACAGGATCTCATTGATACATTAAAGCACTGGACACAAATTCATTAGACAAAGGACTATACAGAGCACATGAAGAAATGTTCAATATTACAAATTATTGATGAAAAATGAATGCAAATGTTTTGAGCTTTAATTTGTATGTCCTAGTGACAGGACAGGCTTGAGATTTGCCCAAATGAAAATGAATCAGGTAATTATAAAACATTTTCAAAATAGTAAAATAGTAAAATGTAACATGATATCTTAGGACAATGAATGTGTGCACATGAACCAGACAACTGAATCATTTCCCTAGTAAAGTCTTATGTTTATGGAAGTTGTCCATAATTTGTATAAATAACTTGAAATAACTAGAAGGACACGGTATGAAATAGCATGGAGTCATAAATTTTAGGAAGAATATTGCCTATTATAATACATAGATTATTTCAATATTTTAAGTAGATGGTTGAGCATAAAAATTACATGACAAACGGGTAAAGACAGGTAGATTATTCAAAGCAATTCTAATAAATACGCACTGAATACTTTAGTTCAAAATCTTCCTTATGCAGATGAATGCAGATGAATGAAGGTGACATGAAAATAAAAGGAAATTGAAACATATAATACAAACAAAGGAATGACATATTAGCAGAGTTATGAAGGCCCATAGTTAGAATGGCTTATTTGTTTCATTTTATTTTCATTTCATAAACAGTCTATAGTTTTAGAAATAACATCATATATTTTTTAAACAACAGACTATTTACTACTGGAAATCGAATTGTAATGTTTGTACTCTGCCTTAGGCAGTTACTTACTCTGACTTTATAACAAAATAATAATAAAAGTAAACACAATAAGACAAACACATACACGAGACAAAAATGCATATGTATATTCATATATATTCCTTCTTGGCTGTGGGTATCATGTGACTTTTTACCCCAGGCTTCAATCACAAAGCAATTCATGAGGATTTTGAAAATGTTCTTCATCTTTGAGAACTATGTGAAATAAAATTCATTATACATCTTCTCTGCATTTTGACTTAATATAAAAATATTATTTCCTTTTATTCTGAAACATATGTTGTATGGTTTTGGAAACCACATATTTTATATGTGAGCAATCTCAGTACTTGCCTCTGTATACCCATTTCTCTGGTAAAACATATATATCAACTTCAATTAATCTATTAGAATATGTTTCATGTTTGAAAATATGTACATAGAATACAGTAGCATAAATTATATGAAGGTTAATGAAAAAATTGCATGCAGAAAAAAAAGGATAATATTTTGGGTTTGTTCCTTTGTTTGTTTGAGACAGGATCTTGCTATGTAGCCCAGGCTTGCCTCAACCTAGAAATCCTCCTGCCTTGGCCATCAAATTTCTGGGATTACAGTCATGCGCAAATTCTCCAAGATTCGAGGTATCTTGAAGATGATGCTTTATTTTTAATTTGAAGTAATTAATTTTCCTAATTAATAAGGCATGTAAGTCTGAAGTCATTGCCTAGATAAAGTACAGGCTTTCCTGTTGCATAATTGCTTCTGGAATTAAAGAGCCCTGTCCCCTTCTTAGTTCTCATAATGATTGCCATGGTGAGGCTTTATTTGATGGGATTAAGTTCTTCAAAATCTGGAAGACCTAGTCCTCAAATACAAGCTCTACCATTTGCGTATAGCCCATGAAGAAGTAATTAACAGCTGAGGTCACACCTTCATATTTCTTGTTTCCCACAGAGATTCTATTATGGGCTGCAGACACCCCTGTTCTCCCAATCATCTCTAGAATGAGCATACAACTCACAACTTGCACCCTAACTAGAAGGCCACACTGTGGAAAGTACAAGAGCAGAAACAGAGAGGAGAAAAGAAAGATGACCAATTTTTAAGTGGTATTTGAACTTCGCAGTAATTATGCAATATAAACCTATGTTGACATATTTCATTGACTTTTATCTTTTAATGGTTCTAATGATTTTTGACTTTCTGAAGTGTGATGAATAATAGTGTGATATAGACTACTAAAGAGGATAATTCTGTGTGGGAACTTATATAAACTGTTACATTTAGTTAGGATAAATTTATCATGAAAATTAAAACTTTGCCAGTGATTTTTTACATCATTCTCATTGTCAACAGATAGTTAAGAGCAATTAAATATAGAATGACCAACTTTCCCAATCTAAGCAGTGGAGATATAATTTTACTCTGGTCCAGAACTGCCAAATATTTTAGGTACTTTTTGGTTATCTCTTCCAACTTCTATCTTCTTACTAATTCATACTACATTGTTTTCTATGTGTGTAACTAAGAGCACCAAAATTATCAGTACCAGAACAAACTTGTGCTTATTTCTTTATATGGCATTCAGACTACCCATAATAGGAAATAAAATATTTATATCTTATGGAGACATTATATTTTGTGAGGTATATAAGTTACTGTGACCTAGCACCTAATAAAATGGACATTTTATGTTACTCCAAATAAGTTACACCGTTTTTATGAACATCTATATACAACATTATCTATGCCCATCAGAATATCAATTTTTTAAAATTATTTCATAATGCCTTGATAAAATTACAGTAGCTACTGTTTACATATGGGCTCTACTATGATACTATTCAGATTCTAGGTCTAAGTCAATCACTCACACTTAGATAAATATGGGATTTGTAAATGTCACTGGTCCCCTCTGGGTCATAATTCAATTTTTGTTTATTCTTCTTTGCTTCAAGGAAGAGATATTGAAATGGATTCTGAGATTTGTGGAAGGCAGCACTGAAGTCCCAATAACATGGAAACATCTTCCCCTTAATATGTTCAACACCACTCCTGCTGGAGGTCAATTTACAAACTGCCAAAGGCTGGTGTGCTGGTATTCGTTCAGGGAGAGCTCAGAATTAATCACCATCTTGTTTTCTAAATTTTATTTTGGTAAAATCGTGTTGCTAGTGTAAAATTGTCTATGACAGTAATATTAATGTCATAGAAATCAATAAAAACTACAACAAATCATAGTTCTTTTTCCTTTTCAGGGAACAATATTCCAATGCACAAATTACAAGTTGGCATGTTGATTAGATTTGATTCCTCAAGGGAAACACTTCCTGGGCTGGTGGTATGGCTCAACCAATAAAGGAGCTTCTCACCACATGTGAAGACATGATTTGATTCCCCAGGACATATATGGGGGAAGGAGGGAACTAGCTCCTGCAAGTCATGCTCTATTCACCAAATATCCATGGCATTTGTTCTCTCTCTCTCTCTCTCTCTCTCTCTCTCTCTCTCTCTCTCTCTCATGCACACACAGTAAATAAATTAATTAATTACGTGTAATAAAATTAGCATACCTCTTCCTTTAGCTTAACAGGAAGAGGGAGTTTCATTTTCACAGGTATACTTAATCTGCCCAGCACCTTAGTAATTACCTCAGTGGAGAGTTACACAATGTTTTACCTACTGCTGTGATAATTCACAATGTTATATTTGTTGCAAAACAACATAACTAATGGAAACAAGAAAACGAGATCTACTAGTTTACAAGAATCCCATAACCCAGAAGAAGCCATTTAATAGAAATGCTGGGTGACTGATGAAGACGTGTCACGTGTGGAATGCAGGCAACAATACAAGGTTTGGGGAATCTGGAGAACCTACCCAATGCAGGCTTTGTTTTGCTTTATTTATGTATCTGTTTATGACATGCAGTCCCTAGGTGACTCATACTGGCCTCAAACACATAAAGTTCTACCTCAGCCTTCCAAGAGTCGAGATTATAGACATGATTTGCTGTGTTTAACAGTTTTTCTGCAGTCAAAAGTGAAAATGTGAAAGAATAAAGAATGTAGTTGCTAATTGCCCATTGTATGAGAATATCTTAGCCACATACTTGAACTGAGACACACCTTCATGAATTTGGGCTCAGGGAACTTGGCATGCCTAAGAGCTAAGGGCAAACGTTTTGGCTATAAATCCTATGAAATGCAAATGCAGACTGTCCTCTGTACATTGGAAGTATGTCATGTGCACAATACTTGCATTAAATAATAAAATGGTTAGCCGGGTTTGGTGGCACAGGCCTTTAATCCCAGCACTCAGGAGGCAGAGGCAGGTGGATCTCTGTGAGTTCAAGCACAGCCTAGTCTACATAGTGAGATCCAGGACAGCTGAAGCTACAGGGAGACCCTGTCTCAAAAAAAAAAAAAAAAAAAAAAAAAACAACCCAACAAAGAATAAAATGATTAAAAGAGGAGAGGTGAGAAAATAAAAACTTATGATCTATATCATTAAAATCTGTGTTTTTTTCATTAGAATTAAAAACTTAACATTCAAGTACATTAAATCTTACATTGGTCAAATAATTTGCACTATACAATATAGCTGATATTATATTTGATCAATTGTTTCTTTTATTCAGCCAGAAAAAATGGTTGTTAAATAAGATTTTGTTGAATTAAATGATGATTATACTTCTTTTTTACTAATTTACCTCTGTAACTGAAAGACAAAAAATATTAGAAAAGAACTAAATAACATACTATTAATACCACTCCTTGGCATATACCCAAAGGATTCAACATGTTGTAGAGACATTTGTACAACTATGTTTGTTGCTGCTCTTTTCACATTAGCTAGGTGTCCCTCAGCTGACAGGTGGTTAACAAAAATGTGGTATATTTACACAATGGAGTTCTATACAGCAGTAAAGAAAGAGAAAATAATGAAATTTGCAGGTAACTGGATGGATCTAGAAACTGTTATACTAAGAGAAGTTAACAGACTCAGAAAAACATGTGACATATGTTCTCCCTCATATGTGGATCCTAACACCAAATCCTTTTAAATTCCAGGTTCTTTTAATAAGATGATGCTTATAGCAGTCCCTTCTGCATGAAATAACTACTATCATCATGACTTCGGCTGAGCCTGATCGCTGAACATAATTACAATTGGACTTGATGATGGTTGTGCTCATTCATGAAAGGAGTGCCAAGCAGGGTCACTGGACCCTCACCTGAGTATTCAGCCACTCTTCCCAGCCAACCAGTCCAGCCTTGGAAGACAAAAGAAAAACGAGGAGGAACCCAATATAGGGATGCTTTTGGAAGCCCTTGTCAAGAAACTTGGGACTCTCATATGAACATTTGAAAATTGCCCTGTTCTAACTTTTTTCTAGTTCCCTGTCTAAAACTTGTAATGTTAATTACTCTAGCTTTACTTCTCCTTCACATCTCCTATTTGTGATTCAAGGACTTTTTTTCCCCTTAGAGACAAGAGTTATGCAATTTGGGAGTCTTTTAGATAGACCCACTTCAGGGGTATTCCAATTGCCTCACCCTGTTTCCCTGTTCAGCATGGAAGAAGCCAGAGTGGTCAGCGTCCTTATTCTTTATTGGCAATTTGGGTAACCCCTTCAGAAGATGGCGTGATAAGAATAGGAGGTAGGAATTGGCTAGGCAGTTAGGGTAAAAAGACCCCAAAGAAATGTAGCAAGTTTCTTGGCTAAAAGTCAAAATGTTCTTGGTCCTGTTAACAACATACTCTTCCGAAGGCCAAAAATGTCAAAAGTATTTGGGAGTTTGTATTTAAACCTTAAAAGATTTTAGGATTACCTCCTCAGAGGAGGGAATGTTGGAGGGGAGGGAGTGGTGATGGATTCGATCAAAACATCTTATAAGCATGTATGAAATTCTCAATAAAGTTTATGTAAAAGTTAAAAAAAATTAAAAATAAAAGAATGGAAAAATGCTTAAAAATAAAAAAAAAGTAGCTCTGTTACTTCTCTTTTGGAACCGATGTTGCACACATTATATTAATGAAAAATAGTATATTTTATAAAATTTACAGTCATAGCTATGTTTGAAATGTGGGGAGATGATAATAAAGCCCCTGCTGCCACACCCCACCTGCTACTTTAGTGTCAGGATTGATGATGGCACATGTAACTGTGCTAATAGTACATCTCTTGTTAATGTGTGGTGCATTGCAAACTACAAAATTCCTTCATCTTCTCATCAGTGACAAATGAAAAACTGAAAAAATGTAGTTAAAAATGAAATGAAATTTTCCTCAAAGATGTAGTCATCCATTTCTTTCTAAGCGTGAGTTTTTCTCTTACTATAAAAGTTAAAACTCAATCCTGTAGTTATTGCTTATTATAATTAAGGAAACAGCATGTCCTTCTGTGAGGTACTATAGTTACACATAAACATGAGTTCATGACCATTTTGTTGTTGGATATTTCATGTCATAATGTGTCAATTAGTGTTATTTTCTTAGTCCAGGGTTGACATCGGTGTGTTCATTAAAAATCCACTCCCTGAATCACACACTCCCCTTCTCATTGGTATAACTGGATTATAATGCACATATCAATCTAATGTCTGAAGTTTTTGCTATGAGAGTCTTTGCAGAAAAGCACAGTGGTACTGTTAAAATGAGCTAGGTTTGTCTTAGACGTCCTATTTAGTTGATTTTAATAAATTCTTTGATCTCTATGATGTTATAATTAACCCAAACTATATTTTCCGATCTATACTAAATTAGAGTAATTTAGTTACATATGGTATATTGAATATAATGAATTTTCAGTGTATCTAATACAAAGGTCTTGTTAAGTAGGCCAAAAGAAAGAAAGTAGACTGATTTAGAATGTTTACTTTGCTTTAGAATTTGCACAATATTTTGTTTGATTTTAATATTGAGCCAGCAAGTGATGGCAAAATATATTAGATTGATTTCTTTCTGAGTGATGTTGATAATTATCAGATATATGTAGTAAATTTATGAATATTAAACTGGAAATTGAATTTCAACTTCACAGAAAGGAACTTGTTGGCAGAAAGAATAAAGTTTGAGTGGAATCATCCATTGGTTAGGGCAGCACCAGGGCTTTGAATAGATGAGTTTATTTAGCCTCATCTGACTATTATATTCATGCTATTTTATCTTTTCATTATAAGAAAAGGGTTCAGAAGTATTCAGTTACTAACAAAACAATTTAAAAAAATAATAGCACAAAAAAGTTCTGAGCTCACAAGTTGCTTTTTAGCTTCAGTGAACATTTACATGAGGAGGCACAGTAAGTCATATTGGGCCCTGGCCTTTCCTTGCTCATTCATTTGAGAGCAATTGCTTGAAGAAGAAAACTCTCCAGAAGTCAGTAAAACTGGCAGTAAATCTCTCTAACAGGCTGGATGAAGGGGTGGTTTACTTGGTGTTAAACATTTCCCTTTTCTGAAGCCTTAACGCTGGTTTCTTAGGGCAGACAAGCTTTATAAAACTCGAGATTATGAAATACCCACTGATTTATCTACAAGATGGGAGCATAAAAGGCAAAATGTGTAAATATTACATTATAAATTAGGGGATAATAGTCAAAACTGCCCAGAGTACTGTGGTGATACATTTATGGAAAAATTACGTAACAGTGCATATTTATGAAATTTATAAAAGTAGAAACATTTATAATTTATTTTCAAGTAAATATAAATTATATTAATAGTCTCTTACTTAAACATATAGCATTGAGATTAAACTGAAGGAGTGTCCTAAGGGAGGAGGTCTGGATGTGAGGGGGAAATACCGTATGAAATATTAAAAGCTCAAAAAAAGTAAAACAAAAGTGTGTATTTGTTAAAATGTATATGGAATTTGCCACAGAACTGTAGGCCTTCCAGAACATAGAAAAGCTGATATATTTTAGGAACCTTGGAAAGAGAAAACTGAAAATGTCATGAAGAAGTTATATGGAATTCATGGTGTATATAATATCAGTAAGTAATTATCAGAATTTTCTTTTATTTGCTTTAAATGCTAATAATTTTTATTAAATTATGTTTATTTTGCATACCTTTAAATGTCACATATTTATCTTTCTTAGATATGAAGATTCAGTCAATTCAGTCATGGTGGCTCACACCTCTAATCCTACACTTGAGAGGGTTTAAAAAGGAGGATTTCTATGAGTTCAAGGCTAGTGTGGGCCAGGTAAGCCTGGATTACAGAGTGAGGCTGTGTTTCAAAAAATGAAAAGTCTAAAGTACCCGGACAGAGAAATTTATCTAACTTCAAATAGAATTTTCTAATTTGAAATGTTCAAATCAAACTTATAATGATGATACCTAATAGGTAACTGAACACTTAACACATTTTCTATATCTTTCAGTAAAAAATATAATTTTATATGCTTTTAATATTTATACATTATTACATATATTATTTTATTATTATAATTTTATTTCATATTTTTGGAGATTATTTATTTGTGTGTGTTTGTGTGTGTATGTGTGCATGTGTGTATGCATTTGTGTGAGTACCTGGGAAAGAATAGAGGAAAGTATGAAATTCCTTGGAGCTGAAGTTACAGGCTATTGAGAACCACCTGATATGGGTGCTGGTAACCAAGTTCAGGCCCTCTGGAAGAGCAACATATGCTCCTAACAGCAGTACCTTGTCTCCAATCACTATATAAAAGGTTTTATAGTTTACTTAGTAAAATAGGAAGAATATGTTCTCTCTTTCCCCCAAAATATCAATTTCCTAATTGAATATATTTTTGACATGCTATGTCAAAATTCAAAATGTAATTAAGGTTGGATACAGATCTTAATAAATTTGTTGATCAGCTACATTAAAATAAGATTCCTAAGACTAATATGAATCACTCAATATTACTCAATGTAAATATAAGAATCCTTCAAAGGAGAAAGGCAAGAAACAGAAAAAGTGACCACATGTGAGACAGTCTTGCCCAGCCATAGCAGACTCTGGGGTAATGGAAAGGAAGACACGAAGTCAGGAATGTAGTTGTTCTTAAAAAGCTAATGTAGACAAGAAAATTCTTTTCCATATAAACTCCTGGAAGAACACTTCACTTCAAACATCTATATATATTCCAATAAGGATCATGTCAGATAACATGACTATGAATTTCAAGTTTTTCTTGCATGTCACAAAGTTTGCTGTAACTTTTACCAAAAATAGAAAAGAAACAAGGGAGATGCTAGGCATGAATATTAATTTAAAATATTATAAATATTATATTTAAAATATTAATATTTTAAATATTCATGATATCGTCTCATCTGAAATGTATGAGACATAACAATATATCACAGTGATATAGGTATATAGGTTTATCATATGAAAATGTGATTAGTAAGCAAAAATTTAAACTCAAGGGATTTTTATGGTATTAATGTATATACCAAGTCAACAAAAATGGCAGAATTTGAGAGTTTGAATAGTAGCACACTGTATCTTCTCACACTATGAATTTGAGCAATCTAAATGTGATAAGTCCTAGTGCACATGTACACTCTATAAACATACAAATGAAGTGCTCATCTCCCCGAATAAGTGGCTTGCTCCCATGTTGTTGCAGCAATAAACCTAACAGAAATGCAGAGATATATATGTACTTACAAAGACATGAAATAAATCTTTCTGGATTTGTTCAAACCATTCAAAACACTGGAAATGAACATTTATAAAATTTATGTGTGCACATTTGATTAAGACATTTCTGGAGATAGCAAATCCTCATCATGAACTGCATGTGCATTACTCATAGCCTGAATTAAACTTGTCCATTGGCGCAACATGAAATAATGCTTAAAAACACATGAAAGATCCATTTTTCCTATAATAAATCCCAATGAAATTGTGGAGCCATCTCATGCAGTATGCATAATTTGATGGATAAACAAGTAACACAGTCTCATATTCATCAGTGCGATTGCATTTTATGTATTCAGTGATAGTTTGTGGTTAGCCATTAAGAAATCTAAGTACAGAATCGATTCATATTTTCTATAGCCCCATTAGGAGTCCATCTGAACCTAAAGGATCTCTTACTGACACTATATGCATCTTATAACACACACAGAGAGAGAGAGAGAGAGAGAGAGAGAGAGAGAGAGAGAGCACAAACACTCAAGATAGGTGGATATTTGCTCTCTTGTTCACACTACCAAGTGTCAGGATAATCATGCAGGCTTAAAATTTCACCTGTGAAAGGGGATAGGGAGAAAGGAGAACTCAGAGTGGACAGGCTCAGCAGAGAGTTTCAATCAACCGTATTGACAGGGACTCTTGGGGTCTCTAAATACATACCTTATTAAAGAGGACTGTTATATCTATTTTCTTATCATGTCTTCTAGTTTCACATTTTTCTTCTCAACTTCTGGCTTCAGGTTGGACTTTGTCAGGTTTTTAAAATGGAATTTTCTCTTCATCTCAGGAGTTCTTAGGCCTTTTCTAGATGAAAGAGGAGACTGCTGTCTACATCAAAATTATAAAACCAATCCCACCAGGCCATTTTTAAAGGGGATTATGGTTTTTGTGTCAGAGGATATCACTATATTGGCATTCATATGACCCTCAAAAGGCTTCTAATGTCCAGAGCAGAAAAGGTGTTACATGCCATCTACACAAATATGGCATTGCACCAGAGGAATTTGACATAGATACTCATAAGTACCAAATGACCAGAAAGAAGATGAGGGCTGAGCATTGAAGAATCAACAGTTGGTGTCACTTTAGGGATAAAAATGTACCCTGAAGCCAATGAATATTTCTGACAGCTGTTTTAACTCCAGGTTTTCCCAAATGAGTTCCTGCAAACTTCTTAAACAGTTCTGCATATCTTCAGATAATCTGCATATGTAATCACTAGTATTCATTTCCTCTTATATAAAATGAATGTCATTGAATAAATAGTGATCATTACCAATACATTACCCTTTAATCTTCATGGTTTCAAATCTCTCTGTGAAACAGTGAACATTTATTCATACTCAGTTGCAATTATGTAACTAAGGTCAGACCTCCACTAATTTAGACTGAATTCATATTCGCAAAGCAGAGCGGTCTGGGAAGAGTTCCAGCAATAACAATTTGTCAAAAAAATCAAAGATATCTCTCAATGAAAATATGTCTATAAGGCTGATATTTTAGATTTCTGCAAAGAAACATGATTCCTAAACTGATTCTTAGTGAATATTAAACTTTAGAAGTTCCAAAATATTTAATTCCATGCATTTAATTTATATTGTTATACTGGTACATAACAAATCTTCAAAATTAAAATTCATTATTATGTTAAATGTGAATTGCTGTAGTACTTTACATCTGAGCATAATATCTATGCAGTCAGATTTAAACACTTTTTTATTATTAAATTATCTGTGTGTGTGTGTGTGTGTGTGTGTGTGTGTGTGTGTGTGTGTGTGCGCGCGCGCGCAAGTAGAAGCCAGGTTATATTTTGTTTTCTGTGTCCACTGTATGGGGCCCAGGGATCCAGTTCAGGTTGTCAAGCTCAGCAGCAGGCACCTTTGCCCACTGATTCCTTTCACTTACACTTTTAGAGAATTATTTTTAGTAAATAAGTTAACACGGTATAAAATGTCTACAATACAACATTAATATTACATAAAAATCAATTTCCTATCATTTCTTCATTATTCGCTACATTTTTACTCTGTCTCCTGCTTTCTGTTATTAAACTCCATATTCAGCCATGGTAAATCTTTCTTTCTATATGCCCTCAATTCCTATGCTTACCTCTCCTTTAACTCTTTACCCTAAGCGGCAACATTGATAATGCCTAGCTCTCTAATTTCATGTTGTCTACTTACCACAGCAGACAGTGACTGGGAAAACGTGTGCAAACATCATTAGGATTCTCTGGAAGCAATTAGTGTAGGAAATATGACAGTGCAGTTTCCTAATCCATCTGTGGCCCATATCATTCAAATAATTATTTCAGTCTTTCTTCTCAAATTTTCAGTTCATTCCATCCATTTTCCCACTTGTTTAACAAAACTAATGACTTTTCTTCATATTTCATTGTAGAAACACATGCATTGTTTGGATTTATCTGTCTGCATGCATCTTTATGTATTTTCCTTTCTCGTGCTTTTTATTTAATCTTATACAGCATTTATTAACTGTACATAGGATTTCACTGTTTTGCTTTGATCATAGTCACCCCGTTTTTTCCTTTTCTATTTGCTACTCTTCCCCTTAACTCTTTCCCCTTCTGTCACCCCCATTTAGAAAATAATATTCATTAGTTTTCCTAGCTTTTGCCTAAGAATGAAAACATGTCATGCTTGTCTTTGTGGGATTGAACTCAACGAATTAATACATGATCGCCAATTCTGTCTAAATTCCTGCAAATATCATAATTTCATTCTTAGTGAATGAATTCGCCATCACTGTGGATATACCACAAATTTTTGATCCACTTTCCTGTTGATGTAGACCTAAGCTAATTTCATACTTTGGCTACAGTGAATAGTTAAAATGTTAATGTTAAAACATGAGTGTGAAAATATATCAGTACTAAACTGACTATGATAATTTGGATGTACTTTGAAAATGACCAGGAAGTTTTAAGAAAGTAGCCTTAGGTTGGGGATTTATCTCTCAGTGGTAGAGCACTCGCCTAGCAAGTGCAAGGCCCTGGGTTCAGCCTTCACTCCAGAAAAAAAATAGAAAGAAAGAAAGAAAGAAAGAAAGAAAGAAAGAAAGAAAGAAAGAAAGAAAGAAAGAAAGAAAGAAAGAAAGAAAGAAAGAAAGAAAGAAAGAAAGAGAAAGAGAAAGAAAGAAAGAAAGAAAGAAAGAAAGAAAGAAAGAAAGAAAGAAAGAAAGAAAGAAAGAAAGAAAAGAAAAAAGAATGTAGCCTCTTGGGGCTGGAGAGACTGCTCAGCGGTTAAGAACTCTGGTTGTTCTTGCAGAAGACCCAGGTTAGTATCCCAGTATCCACACGGCAGCTAACAACTGTCCTTAACTCCAGTCCCAGGGGATCCGACAGCCTCTTCTGATCTCTGTGGGCATTGCACGACACAGGTGCACTTACCTACATGCAGGCCATATATGGATACACATAAAAAATAGTAAATAAATAAAAAAAGAAAGTAGCCTCTCACATTGTCTGGTCACCCTCCCTTTCTCCTAAGGAAGATTATTTTAGCAACTGTCCTCTAGTCTTTATAATTTTAAATCTCTTAGAATTTTAAAATGGCTTAAAAGCATTCTGTTTGATTCTAACCTCTACCCAAACTATTTTAAGTCGTTTATTGATTGCTAAGTACAATTCAACATTATTTCTCTTTTTTATTTTTAAAAATTATTTTGATTTTATGTGTATGAGTGTATTATTTCCTGTATATAAGTGCACATGTGTCATGCAGTGCCCACAGAGTTCAGAAGAGGGCATTAGATCACCTGGAATTGGAGTTACAGATGGTTGTTAGCTGTCATGTGGGTGCTGAGAATAGAACCCAGGCCCTTTGCAAGGGTAGCCAGTGCTCGTAACTGCTGAACCATCTCTTCAGCAAGCAACCTTCTTATTTTTCTTGTTACTTGACCCAGCAGCAGCATTTCGGCCATGTTTCTCAATGATATTTTTGATTAATGAACTGTCAGTGTGCCACAGTGTCCTAAATTCCTCATTCACCGTCGTTTCTAATTCTGTTGGGGTTTTGAGTTGATATTCTAATCTTCTAACTTCTATCTATAGAATTGCTCCAGTATTCAATTTTATTTTTACTTCCTTTCATTTGACCCACACTCACTCTCCCTCTCCAGTAATTATACCTAAGCCTCTGAATAAACATTTTAGAATTGTAATGGATTAAACTGACCTGATCTATCTACCTGCCCCTCCCTCAAATCACAACAAAACACTTTCTTTTAATGTTTTATTCTTATATTTATTGTGACAGAAATGATTCATTGCTAATTTCCAGCTGCACAGGTCATAAATCATGAATTCATTGTGACAGTTTTCTAACACCTTGCATACAAAAAAATAAAAGCAAGGAAAGCATGTAATTTGGTTGGGTCTATCACCTTGAACCCATGTAAGAACCATGATTATGACTTTGCTACCGTCTTATATACCCTAATCGTTCACATAGATTACTTCAATATTCTACACAAATACTCTCCAATTCCATGATCATTCCATGTTTGTTCATGAGTTTTAAATGCTGAAAGTATTTTTAATTCAACATAGAAATGCAAATACTGGAAATCAAAATCCACCTCTGTGCAATTTAGTGATTTATTAGAGCACAGGTATTCTTATAACAAACTCATTTTCAAGTCATCAGCACTACTACTCTGATTTTTTTTAACTCAGTGATGTCACTGCATAACAACATTGGGCTAAGACTTATTTATAATTTCTACACACTACTTCAAGGATGGTGGTGAACAGTCTGAGTGCAGTACATATTATCATTGCATTGCATAATTCCATTCTCCTTCAGGGATCCTCAAAAGTAATTTTATTTTACATTTTCCCTCTAAGGTAAATTTTATACTCTTTCTAAGAATTATGAGGTTTTGCTTAAATAAATTGATGACAAACTAAATTTTTGATAATTTGGCATAATTCTGTTATTGTTTTCTTTAGGTTTAATAATATATCAATAAAATATTGTGAGTAATATGTTTGGATTTAAGTGTGGCATTCTGGTTATCTGACGTGATAAAATATTTTATTTCCATTTCTTCATGAGGATGTAGGTATTATTTCAATTAGGGTTAGCATATATGAACTTTTAAATAATTGGGGCATATTCAGCAATATTCTCACCAGTATGGTATGATTTCATGAAAATGTCCTTTCGCTGCTCTATAATAAATTTAAGAAACAAAGAGAGAAATTGACTATTTACTGCAAGCAACATTAATTACATTATTTAGCTTAAGCTCTAGACAATGATTTTTAAATAATTTTTTCTTTGTGTCATTTGAATCTGTGAGCATGTATGTGTTTTGATGTGTATGTCTGTGTGTGGAGGAAAGGGTCAATTTCCACTGTCTTATTTTATTACCTCAAAATTTTTCTTCAATACACTAGTCTCACCTGATGCTCATAGATTCTGTTAGACTGGAAGTCCAGACCTGTGTCACGGTTCTCCCATCTCTGCCTCCCAGCACATAGATTACAGAAGTGTATGACTATGACCAGTTTTTATGTGACTACTGAGCATCAGAACTGAGGTCCTCATTCTTACATAGTAAGCACTTGGCCTAGGAGGCCATCTCTCCAATCCAACCTTTTAATAATTTTATTTGAATAATTTAACATTAAATTCCTACTGTAACATTTTCCATTTTACTTCTTTTCTAGGACTATTATTACTAATGCTCAATCTTTTAATGACTTAGGTGAATAATGAATCTTTGAAATTTGTATTAAAATAAGATTTAAAGATATTCAGGTCCACATAATTATTCATGTATCTCTATTTCTTCTTTCTCCCCATTACTTTGAAATGTACTTATACTCTGTCATAAATGGAAAGTCACAGAACTTTCACAAATTAGTCATAGCCATATAATGACTATTCAAATTAATAAATATAAACGTATACATTGTACAAATTCCAAAATTGCTTGTTTTGCTCATGTATTGTTACGCATTTGTTTCACTAATGTATTGTTTTGTTTCTGTGTCTTTGTGTTTTTGTGTGTGAGAGAGAGAGTGAGAAAGATAGAATAGACAGATGGTGTATACGTGTGGTGTATTCACATGTACATGTGAGTACACATACACATGTGTACATGTACCTGTAGAGGCCAAAGTCAATGTCTTTCCTTGACCTTTCTCCTCCCTTGTTTTTAATGTTGAGAGCCTGGGGTAAAACTGGTACGGGACTGGAGTGTATTTCAACTCTTATCAGAGTGATTTCCTTATACAACTTATGGTTATTAACACAGAAAGCCACAACTGGCTTATGTGCAGAGAACAAGATGCTGCAGAATGCTCTTCTCTTAATAAGATACCTGTTTCAAACTTCTGCCTCCTGAGTGTCAGGGATGATAGAGGAAGAGGGGGCAATAGAATCTAAGAGACAGAGTTGGCGATGATCACAAGAAAAGAAGAGTTTTCCAGACATGTGATCAGTTATATGTATGAACTCATAGCAATGGTGACAGCTTGCACAAAAACCATGCAAGCTCAAACCAGACAATTTCACAGCTTAGGCATGGGGAAGTAGGCAAGAATTCCCAGTCCAACCTAAGGAATTTTCATAAATGATGGCTTTAGGAGGGTGAGAGTTTCTCCTTCAGAAATGGACTCTTAGTAGGGTGACCAGGTTCCAGTGGATGGAATCATGATGAGGGACATGTGGGGCGACAAAGCAGACTCTCTAGGCAGTATTGTATGTATAGATGAGAATATAGAATTGAGAGAGGGACAGTGGGCAGAGGTGCAGATGGGAGAAGTGACCTATACAATCTAATCATATTGTATGAAAATCACAAAAAAATAATAATCTTGTAAAAAGAAAAAAATTACCTATGATTTCTGTATAGTTTTGAATTTTTATGTCAAAAAAGTTAAGAATGTAAGTATAGATAATGAAATGGGGGATAATGAAAAGCTTTTATTATCATTACTGTCATTTCCCTTTCAATAATCTTCTGTCCTTTTTATGTATACTTTTATTGAGTTTTTGTGCATTCATATAAAAGATCACAAATTTAGACCCCCCCCATAATATTGTTTATGGTTTTACTAGAGTATGAACTTTACCAATAAAGCAAAGGTAAGAGGAAATATGGTTCAAATAAAGAGCATGCAATTCAAATGACCAGATATTTATCTTTTGTGACTTAGCAATTACATGGATCACAGAGGAGAAGCCTTGTAATTTACATGTGTCCTGAACATCCTGTTTCCTCCAAGGGGTGGAGGAAACACACTCCTGCTGAGGAGAATTGACTGTGAAGAGCTAGCCGCAGGAGGAGGGGCTTGCTGCGCCATCTTGGGGAGCAGACCTGAGCACAGTGGCAGACATGCAAGAATGAATGGCCCATATTTATCAACATGGGTAGGGTGAGACTGGGGGCCCACAAGGCATGGGTGAAAGCTAGCTGTGACAATGGTTGGGCCTCAGGAGCGATCTGGAATGTGGGTTCTGAGCAGTGGTGAAGAGCTGGGCACCATGTGTATGTCTCTTCGTGAGTTACCTCCCCACAAATATAAACTATAATAAATTCACATAAAAATATGTTATATGGTTTGTCTGATAGTGCAAGAGACTCATAGAGAACTTGGGCAACAACATAATATGATTCAATATTTTGACTGCGATTTTAACTCTCATCAAAAGTAAGTAAAAATAAAAGAAAAATGAAGGGACTAGAAAAATAACTCTAATTAAGTGGAGGATCATAAAAGTTTGTCCTAACACATCTAGTAGAGCAGAGTGGTGGCTGGAGTGCTTGGAATATGTAGGGACTTCTCTTTTTGTTTCTTCTATTCTCCCTGTTTGAATAGTTTCTATTTCAAATCAAAGGAGAGGCTTGAGAGTTGTCCAAGGCATTAAAATATCAGGCTGTGTTAGTATATGATGCACATTTCTATGTGCATAATTCTGAGACATTATAGGAAAAAACAGTTTGGAACTAAAATGAATATTATTCTTTAGGATTAAAATAAAGGAAATTTAATTATAGCAATATTCAAAGGGAAAATAAAGTGTTTCAAGAAAGGCTTAGAGCTGTTGGACCATTTGGAACTTATTAGTTTGGATCAAGTATAACGCAACAGGTACCTGAACTAGGACCATATACTGATGGAAGTAGGAGAAATTTGCAAGATAATAGAAATAGAATTGACTTGAAGGGTAACTTGCAAAAGATGATATGGAAAAGTAGCAGAGGTATAAAGGATGATCATATGTACTGTGGAACGAAATGAAATAAAATGTAGTTCATTTTGTTATCAAAGAAGCAAGAGACAACATACATAAGGGGATCAGAGGATCTTTATATTGTACTAGAAGTGTTCCAGGACACAAATGTTGCATATAGTTAGGGCAGTTTAGAGGACATACACATAAAATTTGAGGCTACATAGGTGAAAATACAGAAATACACACTTTAATGTTGCACAAGAAAGAAAGGTCATACCTGATAATTTACCTATATGGTAGAATGTACAATATGAGTGTATGTATGTATTTAATTTTGCTGAATGATAGTAAGTGTGAGGCCCTTGTTTAAATTCTCAGTGTAGTCACAATCAAACAGAAAAGAAGAGAAAAAATAGAAGCAAATGGTATGGAAGATATGTGGGGACTCAGTTTTGCTTTGCTTAGCGGGGACCCATTGGCTTCGTAGCAGAGGGTCTGATCAGCGACAGAGTCAAACTCTGGGACCTGTGTCTCCCCAACAGGACGATTTATTTTAGAATTTAGATGGTTTTTATACATCCCAAGGAACTAGCAGTCATGTGGGATATGACAGTCACATACAAAGATTTGGGGTACAAAGAAACAGGACATTTAGTCTGTTAGATGGCACCAGAAGGATCCTTAAACTTTTACTCAAGGTTATCAATGCCCATCCAGTAATTTATTGGCCACGATGTTTTCTTTCTTAAGGCTAAAAGCATGGTAAACTTTTAGCTTTTAGCTTAGGAGTAAACCTTTAACCTGGCCTAATCTCTTAGCCAGGGATAGCTAAGTTATTTGTTTAGGACAAGGAGATGAGCTAAAGGTTGTTGACCAAGGCACTTTCCCACAGAGCAGGGAGCCTGCAATTTTATGACCGGGCCGCTTCCTCCTGCCAGTCTAGCAGTGTTCTGCAGACAGGGATTATCAGAGCCAATATTTTCAGTGCCCCTCCCTTTTAGCAGAGAATGCAGCCTGGACCTATAAGTTTTAGGCTCACCTCACCCTAGGGCCTGGCATCCTGGTTTCCTACAAGATACTTATATAATTGAAAATTGTGTATCTATTCTAAATACAACCAGAGTTTCTTATGTTTTTATTGGTACTTTCAATTTTGATGTAGTACAGAAACTATGTGCCAAATATAAATATGTGGTGTTTATTCTTATACTTGCTGAACACATATTAAGATATATTATACTCAACAGTGCAGTGACCCAGAATGCACACACATGTACATTTATGATGTAACTTCTCCAGCAGACATGTTGAGGACTAGATATAATTTTTTCGGTGGTATTAATCTTGACAAAGTCAATAACAAAAAACATTCATTATAGTATTTTTTCTGAGCCTCAGTACTTCAATTTAAAATTATTTTCCATGAAATTTTATAGAGCACTATGTGTTTCTAAAGAAAGTAAATGGAAACCTGAATAAATGGAAAATATGTTTCTTTAAAAGAACTATATTACTTCAAAAATAATTTTTTATCAAATAATCCATAAATTAAACATAATGTCAAAGGACATACTAAATTTTACTTCATCTTACTGGACCTAGGGCACACGCCTTTAATTCTAGCACTTGGGAGGCAGAGATGGATCTATCTCTAATCACTCAAGACCAGCCTGGTCTACATAGTGAGTTCCAGAACATCAGGGCCTACAGGAAAACTCTGTATTAAAAAAAAAACTGTTATCTGGAAGAATGAATGTATATGAAAACCTAAGAAAAATTTAAGTATTAAAACAAAATTTCTCTTCCAAATACCAAATGTTATGGAGATAGCATAATGCTACACAGTGCACATCTGATACAAAACTGATGAATAAATAGGATGTATTAAATTTTAATGAATAGATTCCATTAAGAAAGAAAATTTATTTTTGGAAATGGTGATATATCAAAAGAATAGATGGATAAATCACCCAATAATTGCAATGTGACAAGTGGTTGATTGCTTAGAAAACTGATAACCTCATTATTACTTAAGTAGGTGAATGAATCATTCAATAAATTCTATTAGAATAAGGAGCTTATTATTTAAAATACAATGATAACCCCACTTTAAATTAATCTCATTATTAGCTCTGCTAATTGCTATAATAAACATACAATAAAAGCGTAATTACCTATGTAATAGCCTATGTAATTTTCCTCATCAGAAAGCAGCTTCTTTTCTGGCACTAACTTTCTTAACCTTTGCCTTACACAAGGACATTGAATTGCTTTAAACCACGCAAAATAACAGAGAAGGCATAGCAAAGGCAAAGTCCCCAAAACAGCACCTTGCAAATAACAGGGCTTTCATTCATATTGGGGGGGGGGTGCTGTCACAGTCAACTCACATGGAATTTAGGACTACAATAAATAATCTATAGCACATGAATAGTTAATAGGGGCATGAATATCAGAGACATAGATATACATATTGCACACATTGTGAATCAATGTAAACAATAGGTGTGCCAAGCATTTAGACTTGAGTTTCATTTACAGGATAAATTTTCATTTTATTTATATAATTTTGGATGTAATGTAGGGTTTTAAATACAACACGTGTAGTATACCAGAGAAATAAAGAATCACATATTTGGATAAATATATAACAGTTTAAGACTATATGTAAAATAATACAAAACTCCTTCAGAAAATTAGAAGTAAAGATAAAAACAGAAAAAAAGTGTACACATGGATAGTTCTTGGAGCATTTCCACAAATTTGGGAACAAAGTAAAAAAAAAATCAATGCAAATGGTATTAATAACAATTCTTCAAAGCATAAAATTTGCTCCATAATAATTAGTAGATGTGAAAAACATTACCATTGAAATCTACCTGACGACTTTATATCCATGCTCAGATGCCAAGGAGCTCAGAAAGTAACCAACTGTGACTAGTAATAATCAGATATATAGAGATTAGTAACACATGTGCAAACATCTTAATGTCAAATGCATTAAAAATGAATTTTTTCTTTATGAAACTGTGTATTTTAATAATGAAATGGATATATTTTCTAAAGGTTAAAACCTCATTTAATTTTATGTCCTATAGGGTTTATACTGAGTACAATATTGTAGAACTGTATTAATTCAACTGTAAACCTAAAAGTTTACAGCCAATTTTGAAAGAGATGCATCTTAGCTCTGGAAATTGTTATTGAATATGTCAATGCAGTTGTAATGAAATGCTTCTTCTAATTATATGGTTATTAAATAAACAATTTAAAAATTTTTAAATAATAAAAATTGTTATTGGATATGTCAGTGCTGTTAATTAAATGAGCTATGCATAAGCCATTATTTCACTTGTGTGAAAATACAGAGAAGATATACACAATCCTGAATTATAATCAATGACTGTCTGAGGTCAGGTTTGAGTTAATAAAAGCACTGTAGACAGAAGCAAGAGAATTTTGTCAGGAAATAGAAAAAGTCTATGTCTTTGCATTGCTAATGGTTTGTAAGAGTGCATTTGTATAAATGCCATTGGATACATACTGGAGATTAAAACAGAATGTCACCTCAGAGAAATTAACGTAAGATAGTAGGAGACAGGCTCATCCATACTACACATTTTTTATGGAGGTGAGGGGCTTCCTGCTTGTCCCCTTTCCTCTCCAGCAATCGTTCATTTAATGAGCAAAAAAAATGTATGTCATTACTGATCTTTCTCATATTCACACAGTTTCAAATTTTCATGCACACGTTTTAGGGTGTTTTAATGTCATATAAAATATTTTTGTACCTCTCTCTTTTTCTTTAAAGTTAGTGTACAGTAAGGTTTTGATTTTTAAAATGTCTACATTTCCAATTACATTTTAATGATACATAATACTTAGAAGGCTAGAGCTTGGAAACTAATTGCTATTAACCTCATTCAATCTCCATTACACATGATGTGAATTTGTACACAGTGTTCATATTTATTTCACGTTTCCTGTAAATAACACCATATTTTCATGGCCATAAGTAGCATAATAGTAAATGTCAAGGTAATTTTTAAACTGAGACTTTACATATGTGCTTTATTATTGTCAACAATAATCTCTAATAGGAAAGATAAAATTCCATAGAACTGTATGCCCAATAAACTCTTCCTTCTATATGGAAGACTTTGGTCATGTTATTTTAATAACACAACAGAAAAATAATACATTATTTTTTACTTTCCATTTTCTCCACTTTTTTGCCCCTTTCTCTGTGTCTTTTCCTTTTTCTTTACTTCCTACTTTTTTTGAAAAGCACAAGGAAAGCAAGTTTATCAGACATGAATAACTTGAAGACAACACAAAAAATTTTTATTTGAATTATCCTTATCAATATTTTATTATTTAAAAAGCTAGCTTTTGTTCTGATTATTTTATAAATTTCTTAATTTATTCATTTTTATTTTTTAATTGAATTTTTATTACCCTCAGCAATCACCGGTTTCAAAATTTTGGGTTGGAGTTTCTTAATCACTTCCCATGCATATGCTGAGATTTTGTATGGTTTGAGCTTGCACAGAACTTGTACCTGCTTTCATCATTGTTGTGAGTTCATGTAAGTAACTGAACAGCTGTCTGGAAAATTCTGTTTTGATCTAACATATGATTCAGCCATACCACTCTTAGGGATATACTCACCTCACATGACTCTAAAACCTACTACAGAAATATGGGTTCACCCATGTTAATTGCTTCCCTTTTCACAATAGGCAGAAATTCGAAAAAAAAATATGTTCATTAATTCATGAACTGATAATGAAGGTGATTATGAAATTTACAAGTAAATAAATGGAACTATAAATAATCATCCTGAGTGAGGTAACCTAGACACAGAAAGATAAAAGTCCCATGTTTTTTCTCATAGCTGGATGGTAGCTTTGAAATCTTAGATATGCATGCTTCAGTTTGAAAATCCAGAGATGTCAAGAAATTAATAAATGGCCATGAGTGTGGGGGCAGGGGACAGTTCCTGGGAGGGGCTGTTCAATCAGTGATACAAAGGGTGAAATGGGAATATTAGAATAATAAATGTTAAATGAGGTGGAGAATTGGGGGATGGCAGGGCAGAGGAGCATATATGAGGAGGGTTGAGTAACACTAAAGACCTTCAGAAAAGCCATATGGATACCTACCATTATAGAAGCTTCTTAAATATATACCTATATATTATAGGATGAGATTGTAGGAGTTACCCTATAACGGGACGTTATAATATGCATTGTATTCATAATACAATCCCATCATTGGAAGTCCATGAAATAACGGGAGGTGGGCATTGTCAGAAAAAATTATGTCACTGGCAAGATGTCTAAAGAAATATACCTATGGCCTTGCACCCTCTTCCTAAGTCTCTCTGTTTTCAGACCAACATAACACAAGAAACTTTGTTCTATTACACTCTTCTCCCATGATAGTCTGCATTACCACAGGCCTAGAAACAGTGACCATGTACTGAAATGAAAGGTCTGAAACTGAGAGCCAAAATAAATCTTTAATCAGCACTTTGATCTTCCTGGGTATTTTTACAGCAATGCAAAGCTAATTCCCACCCTAAAGACATCATAAATAACAAAACTACCATTGTCACAGTGCAGTGAACTACTTGTGCTTGCAGGGGTGTTGTTATGAACTAAGCTTCTTTGCTGTCATTCATATAAAATAGATCACAAGGAATGTGTGCCCTTACCTACATAATGTGTGATAATGTTATATGTATTGCTATACTGCATGTTTATATATTATATATTTATAACTTATTCTTTTAAAAAGTAGTATAAAACAATATATTGTTAGGTATGGTGGATCAGGCCTACAATTCCAATGCTCAGGAGAATGAAGAGAAAATTACAGCAATTCAAATCAGGTTTGGAAAAAAATAAATGTGATAGGTCATGGTATATTGGCAGTAGCTTCAAACAAATTTTTGTGAAGTGTCTTGATGACATTATTTGTGCTTAATTTACTATGCTTGATAATTGAGACATAAATCACTTTGTTATAATGAACTCAACAATAAAAGTACCACACAGCTATATTAAGGTAGTCCCTGAACAAACACTACTTGTATACATCTCAGTGAACTTCTGTACAGTTAAAATAATCATGTTCACTTAATTTCATGTTTTGGTCATGATTTCACTTGGTGAAAAATAAGCTATGACACACACACACACACACACACACACACACACGTGTGTGTGTGTGTGTGTGTGGCAACTTGTCAGTTGATCCAAACATGTTAAGATAAATAGCATTACCTGCTTTTTGTCATAGTTTACTTAATGCAGAAAATGGCTATGATTTTAAAAGGTGATGAGAACTTTAGGTGGCAACTGTAACATATTCAGTACATAATTGATCAAATTGCCATTATGTGACATATGATTCTGTACTACATAGTGTAGGTATGTGGTGGGCAACACCATTTGGGTGTATGCAAATACACTATTGGCATAAGAAGTTAAATTACCTAATTATTCATTATTGAAATATGTCCCATTATAATATATTTATTTACATTGAATAATTTTATTACAAAATATAAAATAACTTTGGATATATGTTACTCAATCTAATTTGATACATTTATGCATATGGCACATTTGAATGACTGAACTTTTCATGAAAAAATATCCTGTCATAGATGATTGCACATTTGTATGCAAGTATAGTTAATTTTTCAAATTACTTTAATTTCAAGTGTAAATCTATCAAATTTTAATTTAATTATCTTAAAATCTGGTCAGTATATTGGATTTAAATTTAATTTAATTTGTTTTCATACCTGATCATTGACTTAATGGTAATATAACTTATTATTTTCAGATAGAATTAACACTGTGAGAAATGTACCTTTTGTAAAGCACTGACAGTTTAAATGTTAGAATTATGTTAATTTAAATTGAATTTTAAAATAAGCACACTGTTATGAAAAAGGCCATTTGAAATTATGTACCAAGTAGTTTTCTTCTTTTTTGTTTTTTGTTTTGTTTTGTTTTGTTTTAATTAAGCTTAAAATTGTAAATAAGCACTGCTTATGAATGGGATAGGGTATAAGACATCATTTTTGTAGTACAGGTAAAAATTACAGAAAACATGTGGTTCGCAACATTTTACAGCATTTGGATTTAATTTCTCTGAACAACTGTTATATTATTAAAGCTCATGTCTAACTCCTAAAAAGAAAGCATTTTGTAAATTAAAAATCTAATTAAATATAGCCATTTCTAATTAATTAGTTGATCTTGGGCATTAGCTGATCTTGATTATTCTTTTCTCCTAATGGAGGATTTCAAGGCAATGATAAGTTTTTAGATATTGAAATGGAAAATATATAAGAAAAATGAAAATTGAGCACACACAGAGACTCTGTGGGACATGAACAAATGACAGCCCAGTACCTGCCCTGATGATGCATATGTAAATCTGAGTTGTAAGCCCAGTCATCTGATTTGACCTTCATCACTCTTTTCCTGGTATATGCCTATGATTACATTCTAATTTTTGCTGAAAACAGTTTCCCTTATCATTTTCATGCCTATTTTATTTGCCACTTCAATTTAAAAATCCTATTAGAATTTGCATTGCTTTTCTCTACTTCATTCCAATTTTTGGTTTGTATAAACCTATTTTAAATTTCATACATGATCCCATGTCATGGTGACATAACATGCTTCAAGATTGTTTCTCTAATCTTCAGATGGCCTTCCAGCCCTCTAAGTCTTTTCCATCCTTGAATCCATTTGAAAAGAATGCTCACTTCCAACAGAAACCCATTGCTTCTTCCTGAGGACTTAAATATAAACTAGTTAAGTGGTGATTCTGTCCCTAATGCAGTGTTAGAGAGTAAACATCCTGACTATCAGGATATAAATTTGTTGACAACATGCTCTTTTAAAATAATGTTAAACTCTGAAATGATGAAGCTAAATTTAAACAGAATTCATTTTGCAATTCTTTATGAAATAACTAAGCAAACAAATATATCAATTTTAAATTAGTAATTATATTACAATAAACCCAAAGACATATCTCAGGTCACTCATATACCTCAGCAACCCCTCAGTCATTTCTGTGAGTAAGCTCTGTAAATTCACTGGTTCCCCAGGAAAACTTTAATGTAATCAAACTGGTTTGATACTACAACCTAAAAAGGGGGAAAAGCATTGCTTAGTATCCCCAGGAAAAGAAGTCTCACAACTGATAAAAAATGTGTTTGCTAATGTTATTGTTTCTCATGGTTATTAAAAAAGGAAAAATGGAAAAGTGGAGGATATTGGAAGAATATGAGAATGGAAATATTTTTAAAGGATTCATGCATGAAAATTATGATGGCTGGATATTTCCAGAATTGACAGAGAAATGAGAAAGGCAGGAAGGTGATGAAGGTCTGTGTAGAGTTGTTATACTATAACAAGGATGAGACAAGGATAATGTGTAGACAATCTTAAAATTTCTAAGGTCACAGCTTAGTTAACTAATCTAAGGATATCTAGTCAAGGTTTATTTAAAGATGTTTCCCAAGCTCTATCGACATAGCACATGGTAATTAATGTACCAGACTGGTGGAACTAACCGTGTTGGGTGTTTAATAGCCAGACTCTAAGGCCTATATTAATTTGGTCAGAGGGACTTAAAGGTCAAACAAGTTCCAGGGGCTATGGTTCCAGGGGACTATGAGCATCTCTCAAAATGTCCTGTAACTGTGGTGAGTCCCTTGTCCTCTTGAGCAAGGAGGCCGTGGAGACCCCATCAGACGGACTTGAATCAGTGTCCAGTCTACAAAGAGGAGGGTCAACACAGATGAAACATTTCCTCCATGCTTCCAAGTGAAGCCCAGGTCAAGCAGGACCTCTTGGCTTATCTTCATGTAGATGGAACTGGTAAAGAAAAGCCTGAAGAGCCAGGGGCTCCCCCCAAGCCCAGGTGGACCCTGAGGACCTTAAGAGTAAAAGTAAATTGATTTATTTGGGCCAACAGTATGGTACTAAACACCCAAAAGGAAAATATAACCAAAATTAAAGTCATCAGTATATTTTAAGGGTTCAAGGGATTACACAAACCAGACATTAGACGTAAGTTCTTATGTTATTTAGACAATTATCTCTCATTGATGATTTTGTTCCAAATGAGACAACGTTACTCAGGTATAAGACTTCAAATCTTGGTCTACAATACTGTAGTGCTCACTTACAGCTAAGGGAGGCAACCCACTATTGTTCTAGCCAAAAATGAAATGATGGCTAAATTTGTTTTCTCTCCCTATCTAGAAGCCTTTGAGAGGCAACAGACACATTCTAGCCACTCCAACAGCTATCAAAACACCTGAAAACAAATCCCCGAGTCCATCACTCTCAAGTTCAGCCCTGGCAGAAGAAAAAAAAAAAAGAAAAAAGAAAAAAGAGCTATTACCTTGGTGCTAACCATTGCTCCTTGCCTCTTCAGATATTTTCAAGACCAAATCCAAAAACTAACTCTTATTAATTTTAATCAGTTGTTATTTTCCTTCCCTCCACATGTACACAACTGCCTGTCAACCATCAAGGACCCTGTTGAGATAAATGAAGAGGGAACCCCCACTGTCTGACCAACCCCTAATCCAGCAACCCTCCCCATGTCGACCCTGTCCAGCAGGAAGTAGCAAGATGACAACTGTGCCCCCTGTTCTATAACACAAAAGGCTGGAATGTTAAGGTTCAGATAGCCCTGCCCCCGCCCCCAACAGGATCCCAAGGACTTCTCATGCTCCTGAGAAAAGGGAACCTAGCTGATAAGCACCTTGGCCTTTGAAGTCAAGAGAAGGAGACTTTTCTCCACTGTTTGGCCAACACAGCAGGCTTCCCCTTAATCTCTAAAGAGGGCAGGTTTTACCAGTCTGGCTCTCCCACTCCCCCATACCCAACTTTAAAAAATTACATCTTCCCATCTTCTGCAGGAAGCAGAAGCCTCCCTTTTAAAAGGACCCCAGCTCAAGACCCAGGCAGACAGTTTCCCTTCCCCGAAGGGATTGTGTCCCATGCAAAACAAAGTTCTACCCCACTGAGAGTTTTATCTGTGCCTTGGTGCCTCATCATCCATTTGCTCATTCTCCACCAACTTTTTACCTATCAATATAATTAGTATTTATATGATGGGAATAGAAAAATCTTAAAAGATTTTGTTTTTCAGTATTAAACCATTAGGTTTATATACTGGGAAACTATTTTGTACAGTGCAATCGCTTCAATACATAGCATACAAGTGTCTCAGCTGTAAGCTGAAATGATTCTGACAGTATTTATTTGTATTTTCGGGCATAATGGCATGCACAGCATAAAGTGCACTTGGGAGTTCAGATCCACATCTGCATTGCAGTTGCATGCTGCAACATGGGAAATCGTTGCTAGAAACAATTAGAATTCATTATGCATTTGGTTTTGAATTAATTTTTTGTTACTGTATGTCAGAAAACTTGCATTCTTGCTGAAATTTCCTGGTCCCTATATTCAGTTACATTCAGTTGTCCACAGTTTAAGAGGCCCAGGGTTATGATCTTAGATTTAATGTAGTAGCTAAAAAGCTTCAGGTTGACTGAAATGGGAATCCTCAAAAAAGAAAATCAACTAGAAAGATACCTTCAAATGCTCTTCACCTCCATGTCCCACCAATATTCAAATTTCCATGTATTTTGTATAATAAAGTTTAGCAGGTCATTAAAAAAGCATGAGGATTAAAGTACCCAGGACCCCTAAGTGAAAATTACTCATGATATAGCAAGGGAGGAAATGAACAGAAAGCCAGTTAATTGAAAAATAAGCTAGGATAAAGAACAATTGTCAGATTCAGACTATAATGTACCTAATTTGCAGGTGAAACACAGTTGGACTATCAACATTTAAAAGGCCATGATCATGTTGTCATTCAATTGAGAAATAAATTCATAGAGATCAAAATGAAAGGAAGGGTTTTATGCTTGGGGAATAGCATTTCCTAGAATTACAAACAATAAATTTTCTTAATAATCAAAAACATTCAATTTATTTTATAGAGAAGAAAGCCAAAAATAAAATAATCAAAAATATCCAGTTTGTTTCATAGAGAAGGAAAAAGGAATGAAACATACATGATCCTTATTTTGCATCTTGCTGATCTTGATTGTTTTATAGAAACTGAATGAAATAATGGAGGACATGTGTTAGAATGTATTAATTTCTATGTAACAGCTGTGTGAAACTGATTTTCCCAATAACTATTAATTCATAAAAATATGAAAGAGTTAAGCCATTCTTAATCACTGTCTTTGTAGAGGTCAAAAGTCCTGACACATGTGTCAAAATACAACTGACATACATGTCCAAATACAGCCTTAGGTTTTCTAGCACTGGTTATTTGGAAAAAGAATTTAGAGATATAGTGCAAACTTTTCTGTCTTTTTTTTTTTTATCACAGACAAGATAGAGAAAGAAATAAACATTTACTTGTCTGCTTGCTTAATAAACACTGATTTGCAGAACCTTCTTCATACTTTCTTTTGTCTTATGTGTCTTCATCTAATATCTAGTGCCAGAAATGAACAACCTGGCATTTGTTGTATTCTTAGACATGTAAATGTTATTTTCTGTGTCTTCCTATAAACACAAGTAAATGTAAAAACCCAGGTCCAGTGGTGTGTGCTTGCATTCCTAGCAAGAAAGAAATAGGCAGGAAGATATGTAAGGTTCATTGACCAGCAAACCTAGATAATTGGAGAGATCTAGGCCAATAAAAGATCCTGTTTCCAAAGATGTGAGGCCAGTATGCTGGATAGCATTGGTGTCAAGTTAACATACCTAGGTAGCAGGGCCTCAGTTGGGGAATTGACTGAATTAGATTGGCCTGTGGCTGTGTCTCTAGGGCATTTTCTTGATTGTTGAGTGCTGGAGGGCACAGCTCACTGTACATGATGTCACCTCTGGGCAAGTGGTCCTGTATTGTTTAAGAAAGAAGGATGAGCACTGGCCAGGGGAGCAAGTCAGTAGGCAGCATTCTCCATGGCCTGTGATTCAGCTCCTGCGTAAAGGTTTCTGCTCTGAGTTCCTACCTTGGGGTACCTCTAAGAGGACCTGGGAGATGTAAGCCTAATAAACCCTTTCCTCCACAAGTTGGAATTGGTCAGAGTGTTTAGCTAGAGCACTTGAAAGCAAACTAGAATAACCAGCAAGATGGCTCATTGTTTAAAGGCATTGACCACCAATCATGACCACTTGAGTTTCATCCTCAGAAATTACATGATGAAGGAGAGGATTGAATATTAAAAGTTGTCCTGATCTCCACATGTGTGCCGAGGTGTGCACGTGCACACACACACACACACACACACACACACACACACACACACAAACAAACACACCACCATAAACAAATGAATGTAAAAAGATTAAAAATGATTACAAATACTTTAAAAATTCAATGTGGACAGCACATGAGTAATGACATCTGGCAATCACACACACACACATGTGCATACACTCCTGGACACACAAAAAAATGCATGTAATGTTGGGCCCCCAGTCTGGGGTACCCAATGTCCACAGGAGGCCGCACCCCAATAACTCAGTCCTCAGACCAGGAGATGCAACAAGCAAGAGGATTTAATCGTTTGCGCAGATGGGCTCCTGCATCACTCAAGAGAGAGCAGCAGCCCAGAGCTCAGCTTACAGGCTTCTTTAAAGGCAAAAACCATAAACCAAAACTGGCAGCAGTGGGAGGGGGCCAGCAGCAGTGGGAGGGGGCTGGCAGCAGTGGGAGGGGGGAAGTTTCGGGTAATTTTCAGTTTGGGCACAGAGCATGAAAAGGTCAGCTTTTTCTCAGCAGTTAGATTTTACATCTTACTTCCTTGTACAGCTTTCCAGAATATTCTTCTTTTGATCTGGGGGGACTTGGTTTGATTCCATCATCCCCCCCTTTTTCTTACAGCAAGATTTTAATCATAAAATCTATAGGTTTTCTGTTCTTTTTAGAGAGTGGTAGTGTTGGGTAAGGACTAAGGCCTGAGTCACCGATATTCGGTTCCTAATCAATTGTAACAGTCTATTGATGATGCACGGTCCAAAGGTTAAGAGAAGGAGAAGAATAACTAGGGGGCCCACTAGGGTGGACACTAGAGTGGTTAACCAGGGGGTTTTATTAAACCATCCTTCGAACCATCCCTGCTTGGATTCACAGTCCCTTTGTCTTTTTTCTAATCTCTGACAGAGCTTAGTCATTGAGTCTCTAACAACCCGTGTGTTGTCAGCATAGAAACAACATTCTTCACCTAGAGCCACACAAAGCCCTCCTTCCTTAAGGAAAAGCAGATCCAGTCCCCTTCTACTTTGTAATACCACTTCTGAAAGGGAGGTTAGAGATTTTTCTAAGTGTGTAATTGATTGTTCTATTGCCTTGATATCTTCATCTACTGCCATCTGTAAATCTGCATAATATTGTGGTCCTTGTATTAGGGCTGCTGTTCTAGTTCCTACTCCCACAGCCACCCCTACTCCCAAAAGTATTGCTAAAGTTAGGGACACAGGCTCTCTTTTGTACCTTCTTGGTTGTTGTTCAAAGAACTGTTCTACAGACTCTGTGGGGTGATAGAATACTCGGGGCAGGAGCTTAATCATGACACAGTAATCTTGAGAGGTTCTAAGGACCATACTAGCTGCACAGGGAGTCAAACCAGAGTTACATTCCCACCAAGCCCCTTGTGGAGGCAGAAGTTAGTAATTTCTTTCTCCTGAAGGTACAGAAATAGTGGAGTTGCAGAGGCGGGCATGAGTTGGAGGTGGATTTCCTAGGCAGAGCCCAGATCCCAAGACTTCTGTAAGGGTTAGGGGGTGAGGGGTCTCTCTATGACATAGGTTGGCCGAAGTGGTATTATTGAAAGCCCCTTGGATTGCTATGCCCTCGTAATAAGGGGGTGCTGCTGCTAAACATAGCCAACAGGATTCAGTTAGGTTGGGGTCTGTCTGTCTAATGGCCTTATATGCTCCTTGGATTAAACAGTCGGTCCCCCGTGGGTGAAACCTTGTGATCCGGGGAGCTAGAGTTCTGTTTTAACAGGACATTTACAGGGGAAGTTTCAGAAAGGGGGTTGGGGATTAAAGCTGGCGGGGGATTTGGATGACTGGGGATGGGATTCTGAATAGGTAAGACAGGGTTGGGTCCTATAGCTATTGAATAGGGGGAGGTATCTCTCTCTTAATAGTAAATAAAAGGTCAGGATCTGTCCCCTTCTTATATATCCTAATTCCCCAAGAATGTCTCTTATCCCAATCTGTGACCTTCCTCCATGCTGTTGTGAATTCTATCCGGAGAGGGTGGCACTATTTACCTTGTTTCGCATCCCCAGTTTTTACAGTAAAATAGTCTCTTTCTCCGCATTGGGAATTAAGCCACTTAGCTCAATGGTTACCTGGGCAGACATAGAAGGTATGCTGACACAACATGGTCCTTTCTTGTTCATGACACCCTCCCCCTGTTAAGTGGGATCCTGCAAACAGAGGGTAATTTTCTGGGCCGGGTACTTTATCAGGATCCGTGAAGTCTGATATGTCCCAGGGCGCTGGTGTTCCTAAGGCTAATTTACACAAGTCTGGATACAATATAGGCCACCAACTACCCTTGGGTGCCATCTTGTGGGTTTCGAACACTTCAATACCCCTTTGATTAATTATCCACCAGGTAGTCAGCACAGGGAGATGGGGACTCCCTTGACTGGGGACAAACCTAAAAAAAAGAAGAATTATTAAGTATCTCTGGAGAGTCTTATTTTTAGGGGGTTGGATGTTTTGTGTAGATGCCATTTTCCAACGTCATCCTGGGCTGGGGCTCTCTTGATGTGAGAAGCATGGATCCATGCTGAAATCCCATCTACTTTCAGGGCTGTGGGTGTAGTCAGGAGAACCATGTAGGGTCCTTTCCACCGTGGTTCAAGAGTCTTTACGTTGTGTCTTCTCACGTACACCTGCTCTCCAATTTGGTAGGAGTGAGGCGTTTGTGGACTCCCAGGCCGGTAGATAGCAGCCAAAGTCTTCCAAACCAGGTTCTGGATGATCTGAAGGGCTTGGTGTCTTCTTTTCAAGCTGGGGTTATCAAAGGAAGAGGGCAAGGGGGACAAAGTTACATTGAGAACAGGAGGTGGTCCTCCAAAAAGAATTTCGTAGGGGGTTAGACCGTGTATAGCAGGAGTATTTCTAGCTTGAAATAGAGCTAGAGGTAAGAGCTGCACCCAGTCTTTAGTGCCAGTCTCTAGAGCTAATTTGGTTAAGGTCTCTTTAATGGTTCTATTCATTCTTTCTACCTGTCCTGAACTTTGGGGTCTATAAGCACAATGTAATTTCCAATTAATCCCCAATGCTTTGGCCACTCCCTGACTTACCTGGGAGACGAAGGCTGGGCGATTAT
>NW_008360303.1:4548810-4549039 GCF_000622305.1 Nannospalax galili
TACAGTGTGGGCTGTCTCCTTCCGGATGGGAAAAGCTTCAACCCACCCTGAGAAAGTGTCTATAAACACTAGGAGATATTTATAACCATATTTTCCTGGGAGGACCTCAGTAAAATCTACCTCCCAATTAGTCCCTGGTCGTGTCCCTCTTTCTCTCATGCCAGATGGGACCTTTGATCTGGAAGCATTTACCAGGGAACATGAGACACAGTCTCCCACTACTTTCTGG
>NW_008360303.1:4550256-4584700 GCF_000622305.1 Nannospalax galili
GTCTTTTACCAGGGATTTTATTGCCGCCATAATCCTCAAGCATGGGGGCCAGCCAGCGGCCACATTGTCCAGTTTCTTTGAGAGATAAACCACTGGCCTTTTCCAGGGTCCCAGGGCCTGAGTAAGACCTCCTTTTGCCATCCCTTTATTCTCATCTACATATAAGATGAAAGGTTTTATCAAGTCTGGCAATCCTAGCACTGGGGCTGTTAGTAGCGCTCTTTTTATTTTGTCAAAAGCTCTCTGGTGTTCAACAGCCCAGACGAAAGGAGTCCCATTCTTTGTTAAAGGGTATAGAGGAGCCGCTTTCTCGGTGAAGCCCAGTATCCATAGTCTACAGAATCCTGCACTTCCCAAGAACTCTCTGAGTCCTCTGCCTGAAGTTGGTGGGGGAATAGAGGCTACCGCCTGCTTTGTACTTTCTGTTGACCATCGTTGTCCTCCCTCTAGCCAGTAGCCCAAGTAGTTTACCTGCTGTAGGCAGATTTAGGCCTTCTTTGCTGAGGCTCGGTATCCAAGTTCCCCCAGTCTCAATAGGAGAGCCTCTGTACCTTGCAGACAGCTTGCTTCCATCTCAGCCGCTAAGAGGAGGTCATCTACATACTGGAGGAGCATAATCTGTGGGTTCCTTATCCAAAAGTCAGCCAGGTCACGATGTAAAGCTTCATCAAACAGAGTAGGGGAGTTTTTGAATCCTTGGGGAAGTTGCGTCCAGGTTAGTTGCCCCGATATTCCAGCTTCAGGGTCTTTCCATTCAAAAGCAAAGATGGGCTGGCTAACCAGGCTCAGCCTTAGGCAGAAGAACGCATCCTTCAGGTCAAGTACAGTATACCACCTGTGACTGGGAGGTAAAGAACTCAGGAGATTATAGGGATTAGGAACAGTGGGATGGATATCTTCTATCCTCTGATTGACTTCTCTTAAGTCTTGAACTGGTCTATAATCATCTGTCCCTGGCTTTTTCACGGGGAGCAGTGGGGTGTTCCAAGGGGACTGGCAGGGGCAAAGTATGCCCAATTGTAAAAGTCTTTGAATGTGGGCTCTAATTCGCTCTCAGGCCTCTTTGCTCATAGGGTATTGTTTAATTGAAACCAGAGTTGCAGATGGTTTTAATGTAACCACTATTGGAGGCTGGTTACATGCTAGTCCTGGGCCTCCTGTCTCGGCCCATGCTGAGGGGATTTTACTTAGCCAATCAGATATGCCAGGAGTTTTTGTTACCGGTCCCTCATGTAACCAATGTTCATCTTCCAACCGCAGGGTTAACACCTGTAATGGAGCTCCATTTTTTCCTTTTACAATAGCTCCCTTTGTAGTGAAATGGGTATAGGCTCCCAACTTAGAGAGTAAATCTCTCCCAAGAAGAGGGTATGGACAGTCTTGGACCAATAAGAATGAGTGAGAGATTTGTCCTGTGCTGAGGTCCACTTTTCTTTCTGTGGTCCATCTGTATGTTTTTCCTCCAGTGGCCCCTTGGACCCAGGTTGTCTTGGAACTCATAGGTCCCTCAGTTGTTGTTAAGACCGAGTGCTGAGCTCCTGTGTCTACCATGAAGGTAGTCAATTGCCCCCCTATCTTCAAGGTTACCCTGGGCTCAGGGGGGAGCTCCTGGCCCCGACTTCCCTAGTCCCCTAGCGCCAGGACTGGGGTTGTTTTCTTTTGAAGTCTGTTCAGCTTCTTTGGACATTCTCGAGCCCAATGTCCCCTCTCCTTACAATAGGCACACTGGTCTTTATCCACTCAGGGCCTTCTCTTGTCTCCCAGGTTCCTACCTGGCCCTGGTCCTGTTCCCTGGACTACTGTGGCCAAAATTTGACTTAATTCTTTATTTCTCTTTCTTCTAAAGTTTCTCGCTTATTATAGATTCTTTCAGCTTCTCTTACTAAATCCTGTAAAGAGTACCCCTGAAGGCCCTCCAGCTGTTGGAGCTTACCACGGATATCAGGAGCTGATTGTCCTATAAAGGCCATAATAAGATCTGCCTGACGCTCCTGGGCTGTGGGATCAAAAGGGGTATACATCCGATATCCCTCTATCAGATGTTCTAAAAATCCTGCAGGAGTTTCATTTTCTCCCTGGGTTACGGCACATACCTTTGCCAAATTGGTTGGGTACCTTCCGGCCCCTTTGAGACCCGCTAACAGAGTCTGGCGATAAAGACGGAGACGCTCCCTACCTGCCACGGTTTCAGGGTCCCAGTTGGGTCTGGTCAGAGGAAATCCTGCATCTATTTCATTTGGGAGTTGAGTGGGTCTCCCATCCTCCCCAGGAATGTTCTTCCGGGCCTCCAGGATGACTCGCTGTCTTTCCTCTGTGGTCAGAAGTGCCTGGAGGAGTTGCTGACAATCTTCCCAAGTGGGTTGGTGCTGTCTTTCTTCTGTGGTTAGAAGGGCCTGGAGGAGTTGCTGACAATCCTCCCAGGTGGGTTGGTGGGTGAGGAGAATACACTTTATTAAAGCAGTTAGAGCCTGAGGATCCTGAGAAAAAGAGGGGTTATGAGTCTTCCAATTATACAAGTCAGAGGCTGAGAAAGGCCAGTACTGGATCTGATCCCCTATAGTATGGAGGGGAAAAACCTGGGCAGCACAGGTTCCATCAGAGGGGCCCCCTCTATCCCTCCTTAAGTGGAGTCTGTTAGATAGAGGAGGGGATCTGTCAGGTTCAGTGGAATCAGGAGAGGGATAAGGTAGTTCTTGGGGTGGAGGTGCCTGCACAGGTGGATAAGGAGGTGGAGGATCAAGGAGGGTTAGGGAAGCTTGGTCCTCTGGGATGACTGGCTTTTGCGTCTTCTCAGGGGCAGACTGAAGGGGCAGGAGAAAAGAAGTAAGACTCAGAGGGGCAGAAAGGGTAGGAGGCCCCTGGTCTGTCTCTTCAGTTCCCCTAGGAGGTAGGAACGGCCGTGCCCAAGATGTGGGGTTCCGGGCCAAGTCTTCCCAGGTGACTATGTAGGCCACATGGTCCAGATGTCTGTGTGGTCTTAGGTAGAAAATGTATTCCTTAACCTGCAAGATAGTAGCAAGGTCAAAAGTCCCATCCCTTGGCCATCCTTTTTTGAAAGAGGGCCATACGGAGGAGGAGAGACTCTGCCACTTCTTCTTCTGGACCTCCAGTGATGTTATGGGCCCATTCCATGACCTCCTTCCAGTGTTCCAGAGTTAAGCTTAAAGGGGTAGTTAGTGATTGACCCATAGTGGAGGTCACAGGAGAGGGGGAGAGTAAGAAGGAAAGAGAGAATATGCCACTCCAAATAATAATGACCAGTGGGTGTGCTTATGAACAAGTACCTAACGTTGCCCAGTTTTTCTTCTGCGGGGGACGTGAATTTATCTGGGATTCACGCCTGGGACCCCCTTATCCTTTCACGGGAGTCTTTTAGCGGGGAGAGAGGGATGGAGAGGAGAGAAAAATACAGATATGGGTTCTTGTCTCCACCCATGCGGGCAGTTGGGGTCCGCTAAGAGGGCTAAGAGCCTTTGGCTTACATTAGGGAGTAGCCCTGACCAGAAAACCTCAATTGCCCTTTTGCCTTTAACAGTCCCACGTGAAGACTCAAACCGAGAATAAAAGGAAGGAAAAAAAAAAAGGAGGAAAGTTTAAAATAAAGAGCATTGAGAAAATTACAAAACCAGACCTCCCTCTATATAACTAACACAACCATCAAGCATACATACCACATTAAATCACATTCGTGTGGACCAGTCCTTCTTTCACTCAGACACACGCTGCACCCACCATTCTCACTTTTGGGATCCCTGTACACAGACACAGACAATACACAGAACAGAGAATCCCCGGTGCGTGCTTCTTAACTCAAGAACTGAAAGTACAGAGTGGGAGGGGAGTAGCCAAGCCAAGCTCCCTTCTTCTCCCGGGGGAAGGAAAGCTACGCCGTCCTCCCCACTCCAGACCACTCCGGTCCCTTAGGACAGAGTGTCAGAACCAGGGGCCTCTGGGTACGTCTGCCACTCCCACTGGTTTCCAGAATACAGACTTACAGGTCCTGCACAGGCACAAATGTTCAGATGGAACGTTCCCAGAACAGGAAATAACTGACAGACATTCAGACCAAGACAAATCACAAGACGTCCTTACCTCCTGCTGATCTGAGGAAATGGGTCTGGGGGCAACCAAATCCCGGATGAGCCCCCAAATGTTGGGCCCCCTGTCTGGGGTACCCAATGTCCAGGGGAGGCCACACCCCAATAACTCAGTCCTCAGACCAGGAGATGCAACAAGCAAGAGGATTTAATCGTTTGGGCAGACAGGCTCCTGCCTCACTCGAGAGAGAGCAGCAGCCCAGAGCTCAGCTTACAGGCTTCTTTTAAAGGCAAAAACCACAAACCAAAACCGGCAGCAGTGGGAGGGGGCTGGCAGCAGTGGGAGGGGGCCAGCAGCAGTGGGAGGGGGGAAGTTTCGGGTAATTTTCAGCTTGGGCACAGAGCATGAAAAGGTCAGCTTTTTCTCAGCAGTTAGATTTTACACCTTACTTCCTTGTACAGCTTTCCAGAATATTCTTCTTTTGATCTGGGGGGACTTGGTTTGATTCCATCATAGAAATGCACAGCCATATATACAAACAAAAGGAAATATAAAAATAAGAAAAGATAGTATGAGTCAGAGTCATCAAAACAGAAGGTACAATAGCTTTTTACACAAGGAAATTAATTCTAAGAATTTAGTAACTACTTGTTAGCAACAGAAGTTACAATATAGGAAAATCCAAGCTTAGAGATTCTGGGTACTTTGCATCCAACAAGAGATAGAATTTAGGCCATGGCAAACTGCAAGCTTGAGGAGGAGGCTGTGGGAGCCTGAAACTGGACCCCTGAACTGAGCCACTTGTAGCTGTTGCAACTATTCTTGAGTCAGCAACAAGAGAGCTAGTTGCTCTACACTTAGGGGAGCATATTAGATGTGATTAGTAGAATAAAGAACTGGATTTGAGGCCTAAATACCTTTACCATCTAACAGAGACATTGCTCAATTAATGTTGATAAGATCAGGGTGGAGAAATGGCTCAGCAGTTAAAAGCACTGATAGTTCTTGCAGAAGACCTGGGTTTGAATTTTAGCACCCACATGGTAGCTAACAACCATCTGTAGCTACAGCTCTAGGGTATCCAACACCCTCTTCTGACCTCCATGTGCATTGCACGACACAGGTGCACTTATATACATACAGGCAATACACACATACACATAAAAATAATAAATAAAAAACCCAGAAATTACAAGCCTATCCTCCTTACGTGTATATTTCTGCAACATTTTTTTATAGAAGGCCTTCCTGACACACATCTCAAAGGCAAAGGTATACACAGTTGGCATTTGAATGAACTAAGTTTAGAAGGTGGGGTTGAAATTTTGAAATTGTAGCACTTATTGGCATATACAGTTATCCTTTTCCAAAAATATGTCTACATTAATGTGTTTATTTATATTTTAACTCATAAATGAACAAACAAATAAATCATTTACTTGAATAAAATATCAGGAAACTGGATTTCTTTGGGATGCTTTCTAATTAATTTTCTGCCAAACAAGACTACCAAATTGTATGTTTCTGATAACTACTATTTTAAATTCTCATATGGAGACAGTATTTTAATGCCTAATATAATTTATTCTGCCTAATATAAGAATACGTGCAATCATCTAAATTTTTCTAGATTTATGATAATGAAATATATTTGATTTGGAAAATGTCTATGACAAATATGTTAAGGATGAATTAATCTAAAACTAACTTAACAAAAATGAATTAATTTAATCTTTCATAATCTGTAATGTCTACATTTTATCAAAACGTTACAATTATTTTGAGAATGAGAGCATGTGTACACATATTTGCAAACTTGTTATAGAGTTGCCAATGACATAAGAGACTCTAAATTTAATGAATGATGTAATTAGCAAACCTTACACAAACAAGGCAATGATAATTCAATTTTTAAAAGCACATTTATCGTAATACTCTAACAGAAAATGGTTTTTTAAGTCACCATTTGGCATTAATGAGGGCAAAACAGTAGCTTCAAGTCTAAATATGCTCAGAACATGCATTAGCCATCATCAGTTTATAGCAAGTGTTTCTGTGGAATATTGAAGTGATCCTGGAGTGCAGCATGTTTTACTGTCATGGACAAAGGTCAGCATTAGAGCACAGTTCTTTGTGATCAATGGGTAACATACAATGTGTGTAAAACTCTTACTGCTGGCTTTGTATATAGCAACCACCTAGTAGATAATTGTTGAAGTTATTATCACTGCTGTGGAATGGGCATCTTTGTTGAATTTTTCTAGAGTGTTTCTCACTTTTCCATCAGACTTATTACAAGTGAAACGATTCCACAGGAATCTTTTGCAAAATCTCATTATTGCTTTCTGTTTTGGAAATGTTTTAGGTCACAGAACTCACTACAAAAAATTATTGTCTAATTGGTTTAGATATTAATCATAGATGTAAAAATGAATATTAATAGAACAATATTATGTATTTTGTTTATTGTTTTTAACTGATCCTGAACATAAAGGATCTATAACAAGGTTATTCTAACCTGCAAAGCATGGTTATAATTTGATTTTGATGTGTGTATGCATGTATACACAATCCTGAAATTTTATTTTCTTTCTAACTTGTAGTAAGTGAAGCTTCCTCTCTCTTTTGCTGTTCTGACTTTACTTTGACGTCCAATATTCTTAACCCTCGAAGCACCCGTCTGCCTGTGACTTCTGGAAATAATATTCACAACACAATGAAGCAACTATCAGTCCCTTTTTCATCCTAAACCAATAAAATAAAATGAGTTCTGTTGTATTTATAAAATTCACAATAAAATATGAAATATAATTATTAAAACCAGATGCTATTTATATAGGTCTACAAAGTTTTGCTGGAGAAAAGAAACAGTAAATATTTAGCCTTTGCAGACCTCATATTAGCTCTCCGGCTGCTGTTTTGTTCTCTTTCGCCTACTCGGCCACCTCTTCTTTCCTCCTCTCCTCTTAGAGAGTGACTATAAAGTCCAGAGTGCAGTTTTGTTTTTTATAGTTTATTGATCCATCATACATCAGTACTTTGTAAATAACAGTGAAGAAAATCACTCACAAACATGCACACAGTCTAATCTGATCTAGATAATTCCTCATTAAGATTCTAGTCCCACATAATTCTAGATTCAAGTTGTCATTTGAAACTAACCCACACAACTCACCCTTTATAAACTAGTAAGTATATCATTTAAGACCATAAATTGCTATCTCCTGTTCAGTAGATTTTGTGTTAATAACATAATATAAAATACAATCTATTTTTTAAAAAATCCCATTGTCTTAAAAAATTACAACCCTTTAAAGCCCAAGGTCTCTCTTTTATCCTTTTTCTTTTTCTTCAATGTATATTTTTATTGAATTTTTGTGCCTTTCATACAATATATCTTAATCATATTTAGATCCCTTCCTTATCTAGACTTCCTTAACCCTATCCACAGAATTTCATGCATTCTCTCACATATGTTAAGTCTTACAGTAAAGTCAACTTTATGTCCCCAGATGTCTCTTGGTATGAGTTCATCCACTGTAGCCTGTTCAGCCTACCTAGCATCACTCCCTAATTGAAGATAAACTATCCCTCACCCAACAGTGATCAGCTACCAATGGTTCCTCAGCCTAGACTGGGACCTCTTTCTTATTTCCCCAGGTCTATTCTGGTTTTCACATAGGTTCTGTGTATGCTGTCCCCATTGCTGTAAGTTCATGAGTAAGTTGGCAGTAGCCTAGAGGGTTCTGTTTCATTACAGTCATGCTTCACCCCTGGCTCTTACAATCTTTCCACCCCCTCTTTTGCAAATGACCCTGAAAGCTCAGTGAGAAAGTTTTAATAGGATTCCTATCGAGGAACATTCTTCATCTCTGATTCTTTACATTTTGGGCAGCTCTGCCCATCTGTTTTCATTGCCCTTTGTTGTATGAGGGAGCTGCAATGGTGAGAGTTGAGAGATTCATTAGTATTCTCTCTATCCCCTGTTCCACTATGTTCCGTGAGCTTTAGGCTTAGAGATTCCATTGTAGATGTGTCTCAGGGCTGGGCATCTCACAGACAATTAACTTTTTGAGAGAGCGCTTGTAAAATTTTATAATAGTTTCCATCTTTTACAAATGAAGCTTTTTAAAATAGTGGTGACAGTATACTTGTCTGTAAATATGAGGATCCATATTAAGCAGGCAATAATAAATTATATTTGTCTAGTGATGTAACACACATAGGGTTTTCTCTAGGCTCTATAACCTTTCCAGGTATGCATATTTGGCTATGTTTACAGTGCTACACATGAGTTCACTCCCACTGATCAAGCTTTAAGTCCAATTATGCAGCTGTTGATTACCCTCAAGATAAAAGTGACACTATTGTACCAGTATAGTTTGCTATGCTTTAAAGCTGGGGTTGGATCACTGATTGATTTTTCTCCCTTAGCAGCTTGAATAAGTGTCCTCTTAAACTATTTTTTGATGCAATATGAGGAACCATAAGAACATAATAGAAATCATGAGAACATAATTTGTTAGTGTTCATGGGAGCTTGAGACTGTTTTTTTCTGGTAAAGTAAATTACATATTTATGATACACATAAAACTAGGGAGAAAGTCGTGTATTCTTCTTAAGCAGATTTATTTGCAAGTAAGTTCTATCTCCAATCCTGGAAGTTAATCGATTGAGCACATATGGAAAGCATCATGTTTTAGAGGTGTTACATATCAATTCAGCTCACTATTACAGGAACTACAAGATTTTATTAGAATATAGTTTTGTTTTATTAGTTTGTGTTCCTAAAACAGCTTTGTATGAACTCATTGCATTCAGATTATTAATTATTAAAATATTTTTAAATTATAGTCTTGAAAGGAGTGAGTTATGTACACAATTTCTCCTGTTACTAGAAACTAGTTGTGTATAATGTGAACATTCTGTGAAAGATGAAAGTTTTACTTTTTGAAACTTACAAAGCCATTCATTGTGTTCAAAGTCATAAGATTTCACATAATTTTTTTAAAAAAAGCAAAAAAGAATTATGAGAGATATTTGATTCTAACTTCATGGTTCCAAGTCTCATATTTGAAGTTTGTCTTATCTTCAGCAATAGGGTCTTACCTTCAAGTTCTGGGAGGCAATCAAGGGCTGTGACAATAGCTTGTGTTATTTTGGGAGTCTCTTGGGCTATCCTGATTGACAACTCAAAGGGAGGCTTCTCCTGTCTGGTACTGTGTTATTTTTTTCTTTGTTTGTTTGTTTATACTATATTATATTATATTATATTATTATATTATATTGTATTATATTATTATATCATATCATATCATATCATATTATATTATACAATTTCAGATGTTCTTTGTTTCATGAATCATATGTATTTCGCTCACATTCATCCCCCCTCCTCCCCTTAACTCCTCTAATATTGATTCTCACTCCCACACCCCTTTTTGTGTCCTCATTTTTTTCTAATCCACAAAATCCAATTTGTGCTTCCTATAAACTCATGGGTATGGGCACATCCACTAAGTTATGATCAATCTACCAAGGGCCACATCTGTAAACAAAACTGACTTATCCTTTCCCAGAAACCATCAACTGTCATAGGTTCTGAGCTGGGTCTCCTGAGCCCCTTCCCTCTCCATGCTAAAATGTTAACTGTTTTGGTCTTATGCAGATCTTGTGCTGGCAACATAGCTGCTATGAGTTTATGAATATAATGGTACTATCGTGTCTAGAAGACAGAATTTCCTTCTGGTACTCCTTGATCTCTGCTTATTACAGTCACTCTGCCCACTTTTTGTTTACGTTGCCTGATCCTCAGGAGGAAGGAGTATGATATGGTTGTGTCATTTATAGCTGAGAACTCCACAGACATTTATTCTCTGCATTTTGATCAGTTATGAGTTTTGTGTTAACCACTGTCCACTGCATAAAGAAACTTCTCTGATGACATTTGAGAGGTGTAACCTTGGAAGGTCTTTAATTAATGCTTCTGTCTCACTAAATGCAGTGGATCTAATTTAGTCATATGTGTCTTCATAATTTAACATTGGTAAATTAATGCATTTATTTTCAGTATAGTTGAATATTGATTATTAAGTATGTTAGGACATTCTGAATTTCATCTGTAACTGTTCTAATATCTATGATTTCATTAAATTGAATCATTTCTTCTTTTGGTTAATTTGACTAAACATTTCTCAGTTTTTTTCACCTTTTGAAAGAACCAACTCTTTTCTTCATGCATTATTATTTTTGGAATTTTTTTTTCTACTTCATTAATTTCTGCCCTGATTTGCAATATTTCTTCCTATCTGTACTTTTAGGATGTTGTTTGTTCTTATTTTTCCAAGACCTTCAGGTATACCAGCAAGTTGTTAATTTATGTGCTCTAAAGCTTTCTGATATAGGCCCTTTCCTCTCATCACTTTGTCCCAGAGATTATAGAATTCTGTATTCTTATTTTAATTCAATTCTAGAGGTTTTTAAATTTTCCTTCTTGATTTATTCATTTACTCAGCTAATAATCAGTAGTGTGTTGTTTAAACCAATTCCTTTAGGTAGATTCTGTTGTTTCTATAGCTGTTGATAATCTGTTCCATATGGTTCAATAGAATGCAGGATGTTATTTCAAATTTCTTATAGTTGTTGAGACTTACTTTGCATCATAATTTACAGTCCATTTTTGGAAGTGTTCTAAGGGCTGCTGAGAAGAATTTTTATTATGGTTGGGTGGAATGTTTTGTAGTTACTTATATATTAGAAGCATTTGACTTATGATAGCTCTTAGCTCTAAGTTTTCTATTTTTTTGTGGTTTTTAGATTTAATAGCATTTCTTTAATATAATTTGGTGTCCCTGTGTTTGATCTGTATATGTTCAGGTTTGCAACATACTTTTGTGTATTTTTTCTTTAATGAGTCTTGAGTGGCTTTCATTATGCCTTCTGACTAATTTTAGTTTAAAATTTCTTTTATCGGGTATGAAAATAGCTATGCCTGCTTGTTTCTTAGTTCCTTTTGGTTTCAATAACTTGCTCCATCTTTCTATCCTAAAGAGTTTTCTATAATTGATAGTGAGCTGTTTATGAAGGCAGCAAAATGATGGTTTTTATTTTCTAATCAAATATGCTAGTCTGTGTCTTTTTATTGGTGAAATGAAACAACTTATATTTATTAATTCCTGCCATTTTGTTGGTTTGGGGCATTTCTTTTCAGATTTAATTTGGATACTTGTCCTTTCACTACTGTTTTCCTATGACATCTTGGGTCTGTTTTTCCTCCTGTTTAGAATGAAGTATTCCTTCTGTTATCCACTATAGAGTTGCCTGAGTAGTCATACATTCCTTTAATATGTCTTCCTCATGGAAAATTTTTTATTTCTTCTATATTAATATAATTTTAATATAATTAGCATAATATTTGAGGTTGACAGTTGTGGTCTTTCAGGCAGTTGTAGTCTTTCCTCCCAGAACCTTCTGGTTTTAAAGGTATGTGTAGAATAATCAGGTGTTAATCTATGACATGACCTTTCTCTCCTGCAGCTGTTCATTCCTTTTATTCTATATTTTAATATTTTAATCATAATATATCATGGAGACTTTATATTTTCTCTTCCTATCTATTTGTTATTATTTTGACCTCAGTGTTGTGGTTTGAATGAGAATTTTTCCCATAGTCTCCAAGCATTTCGATAGTTAGCGGTGCTGTTATGAGAAGTGTCCACAGTTAGTGATGCTGTTATGAGAACTTCAGCCTTGCTAAAGGAAGCTTGTCATTGAGGATGGGCTTTGAGAGTTCTCAACCTCTGCCAGAATTCCAGTCATTCTCTGACTCCTGTGCTTGCTTGAAGATATGATCACTGGGCTTATGCTCTGGTCATCTCTGTCACCAGGCCTCTTCTGCTGAAATTATGCACTCTAGCCCTCTTCCTTCTGTAAGTTGCCTCGGTCATGGTTGTTTTATCACCCTAACAGAAAAGTGACTGATATAATCAGGTATTAATTTACCGTTCTTGCCTTTATAAGCTGCATGACCTTGCTCTTTTGCAGTGTTAATATTCTTTATTTATTCTGTGTTTTTAGTATTTTCAGTATACTACATTATGGAGATATTAGATCTGCTCCTCTCTATTTAGTGTTCTTTTGGCTTCTTTTCCTGAATGAGAATCTTTTCTTTATGTTTGCAAATTTTCTTCAATGATTTTATTGAAGATATTTTCCAAGTCCTTGATATGATATTTTTCCTTCTATGTCCATAATTCAAAAATTAGGTCTTTCATGGTGTCACAACATTTCCCATATTTCATTTGAATGCATTTTTATAATCCCATTTGATATTTACTGGGTGACCCACTTCCTTTACTTGTTCATTTCTGATTCTCTATTTTATCATTACCCAATCTCTTAGTGTGGTTTTCCACTGAAGATTTTATTTAGATTATTGAGATTTTCATTTCCAGAATCATTTCAATTTGCATTTTTTAGCTATTTCAACTCTATTTTCATGAGCTGGATTGACTTTATAAGCCATTTAGCTCTATGTCTTTGTCTTCTTTGCGTTTGACCATACTTACAATCATTCTTTGAACACTTGTTCAAGATTTTTTTTCCTTTCAATTATATGTGTGTGTGCATGTGTGTGTGTGTGTGTGTGTGTGTGTGAGAGAGAGAGAGAGAGAGAGAGAGAGAGAGAGAGAGAGAGTTTGTACATGTGAGTGCTCTGGTGCTGGGTTACAGCTATTGTAGGCCACCCAACATGCTTGCTGGCAATTGAAATCTTAATTGTTTGGAAGAGCAGTACATATTTTTAAACACAGCCATCTGTCCAGCCCTTTTTCAATTTTTTGGACGTTATTCAAGATCGTTTTCATGAGGGTCTGTAATTATAGTATTTGCATTTTTTAGAGAACACATTTACTTTTGTTTTTCATGTTGTTTTCATGCTATGTCAAGGTTTATGCATCTGGAGTTAATTTATTCTTTGAGATTTTTCTTTCATTCTTTTTTATTCAAGTCATTAATCTTCTTTTAGCAAATGTGTTCACAATGTTCACTAGGGGGCTAATTCATAGTAGGGTTGGAACTCTCTTTCCAGGTGATCTTAGATTATGTCAAGTTGTCATTTATAACTAACCAACACAGGCAGATACACTTATTTAAAATCTTTTGAATTACCAACTAAAACGATATATATATATACCTTGTGTATTATATCAAATTCTTTGATATAAACATATTTTGTGGATGGGTAAATTAAGTTATTTAGCACATATTACATCAATCACGATTTTTGCACTGAGAACACTTAGTGTAAAATGTGCTATGCTCTCTAGTCTCCATCATGTGCAGTAGAAATTTTGTAATAATTCTATCTAATATTTTGTGTCTGTTGACAAATGTTTCTGAACTCATCTCATCCTCCAGCCCCTGAAAGGCCCATTTCCACTTCTGGTTTTACATTTCAAGTCCTTTGTTAACATATGAATGATATCATGTAGAGTTTGTCCTGTGACTGTTGCTTTATTTTACTTGTTTTCCTTCAGTTTCATCAATCAATGATGGTATCCATTTTTTTTCATCCTGTGTGAGTACATGTGTATTACGTGTGTGGAGTGCCCACAGTGTCCACTAGATGGTGTCAGATCCCCTGGAACTAGTGTCAGCTGTGAACCAACCTATAGGTAGTGGGAATTGAATATATTTCTTCCTCAAGAGCAGTAATTAAGTGCTGAACCATCACTTCATTCCTTCAAGTTTAAATTTATTGATTTGAATAGATAATACACAATTTTTAAATGTTCATCTTGCTAAAAACATTTAAGTAATTCCATCACTTGTTTACTGACATAAGGCTGCAGTTAATATAAGACTGCAAGAATTTTTTAAACATAGTTGTAGTAAGCTAAATTCTTTCCAACTGTATACAAAGATACCCTTTTCACTGCATTCTTGCCTTGTTATGTGTGACCTTTGATGCTAATTTTAAGCAAGGCCTAACTGTATAGTCCACTCTAGCCTCTTAAGGCATTTTACAATCAAAGAACGTAGTGTACACACATTAAAGCAACAAAAGCAATAAGCTGTATATAATGTATGATGGGTTTAATTTGTCATTACAACTCTATATAGGTAGAACTTGAAAGAATGGGTAAGCAAATTATCCATAAATGAAAACCAGAATATAGTAGGGAAAGTCATATTCAGAAAAATATTATAGAAGTCCTATGGAAGCAAACAAATGGTTCTTTAGTTATTGTAGCTCAATTGCAGTCATTTTTAAGGGTGAAATGCCTGCAGCTATCCCCTGTCTCTTGGGTTCCCAGTGATAATGACCTTCAGTTAATTCATGCCAACACAATACTGTGTTCTCTATAGAGCATACTACTGGAGAAAACAGCTGTTTCTCTCATAATTTTTAATAATCCACTTTTATTCTTTTATTCTTTGGTCCTCCCTCTTTCTTGGTGGTCAGGTACACGCATCTAACATCAGTCTTTTCTCTGTTATAGATACTCATTTTGTTATCTTGATAGAGGAATGAACATTCAAATTTCTAATTATGGCTTTTATATCATAAGGAATCTTTATAAAGTATATATCACACATTAAAGCATATGACATCTTGCATAGGAAAAAGTCAGTTTTCTGTTTTAAACAAAATTTATTTATTATTTTTTGTGTGTATGAGTGTATTGTCTGCATGTATGTAATTGCATTTGCTTCATGCACTGCCCATGGAGGTCAGTAGAGGGCATGAGAGTCTCTGCAACAGTAGTTAAAGATAGCTATTAGTTGCCATGTGCATGCTCTTTGGAAGAGCAGCCAGTGCTCTTAACTGCTGTGCCATCTCTCCAACCCCAAGAGTCAGTTTGGCTTAAGAGCATGACCCTGGGTAGGGCGGACATAACCCAGGGCTGGCTCCATACTCCAGAATATTTAGGTAGTACCACTTGGGACCTATGATGGAGGGAAAAAAGAATATGAACTTGGGTGGTCAGAGAGTTGGACATGGATTTGGGAGGAGTTGTGTAAGAGGCAAATATGATCAAATTACAATGTACGAAACTCTCAATACATTTAACAAAAATATTTTTATTTATTTATTTTAAAAATATTTTATTTATTTTATTTTTTTGTGTATGAGTGTATTGCCTGCATGTATGTAAGTATACCTCTGTTGTGTAATGCCCACTGAGGACAGAAAGCATCAGATTCCCCAAGAAATGGAGATTTGGATGGTTGTTAACTGCTATGTGAGTTTTGAGAATCAAATGTAGGTTCTCTGTAGGAGGAACCAGTGCTCTTAACCACTGAGTCATTTCTCTATCCCTCCTTTCTTTACTTTTTATGCATATGAATTATTTGCCTGCATGCCTGTAGGTGTACCTATGTTGTGCAATTCCCACAGGGGTCAGAAGAAGGTATCAGATCCCTTGGAACTGGAAGTAGTGATGGCTGTTATATACCATTTGAGTCATAGCCAGGTCCTCTGGAAGAGCAGCCAGTGCTCTTATTCACGGAGTCATCTTTCCAATCTCATGATTTAACAAAAATATTTTTACAATGGTAATTTAAATATTTTATTTAATACCAATAGACACAAGCATCCAAAATATATGTTAGTGAGTTATGTGAAATAACTCATTTCTCTCTCACATTCCTGCTCCTAATTTCTTCATGCTTCAGATTTTGCAGAGAGATTTTCCTTAGGGAGTTGGAGTCTCTTCATATTGACTATGAAGTTAATTTTGTATCTTTTATACACTGTTTAATATTTTATGATAGTAATCAATGTTGTTTCTCAATTCACTAAATTCAAGGAACTTGTAAAATCATAATTGATTATAATAAGTTCTTTCTTTTTGAAAACACAATAAATTTCCTATCTGTCAAATTACTTCTTTTTCCTCAGGCAACTTAGTCATTAACTTCTCATTTTCAATCATGAACTTTTTATGCTTGTTCTTTCTCATGAGGTAAAGTGAAAGACAGGACTTTTTTCTAGGATTTCATGTGGCATTTTATGCATTTGTCTTTTAAGAAAATATTTCATTTGGGTCACAAATATACATGATAAGGCACTAATCTAAAAAACATAAAAACAAAATAAGGGAATTAGAAAAGAGGAAGGAAGGTTGGCAAGAATTTAATAAAACTGAAATGTGGTAAAGGATAACTAAAAGCAAAGGGTACTGGGCCTAATAGCTATAAGCCCAAAAATATTTAAAGAAACCAAGTTTCAGAATGAGGGGCAATACTAGCAGCTTCATTCATACTAGATTGTTTAGCAGTGGTAAAAATAATGTACTGCTATAAAGGAAAATTGCACTTATAAGAATCCAGGTCTAGTTTTTTCTAGTTTTTTTTTTTTCTTTTGAAACGGCCTCCATGCTATGAAGCCCAGGCTGAACATGAACTTACAGTCCTTCTGAATCAGCCTCCTGAGTGCCAAGCTACCAAACCAAGACTCGTTTATACTGGAATACATACCTGAAAGTGAGTAATGCGTAAATATTGCAAGTTGGTTTTATAATCATGGAAGGTGGAAAGCCCAATATCAAGATGTGGGCAAATAGTGAGGGAATTCTTTCCACAACAATCTTGGTAGAGCACATCAAAAGATACAAATTGTGAGTGTAAAGGAGTGTTTAGGCTCAGGGCTACTTCCACTCTTGTAAATCACTCATCACATCATGGAGCAGCACTGCCATGACTTCTAATCATGACTGTGTCCTCAAAGACCCTCTGAATACCAGGATCATTTGAATATGCAGGTTGTTTCCAACACAAGAGATTTTGAAGGACACATTTAAACATTAGCAATGATGCTGGATCTGGCGGCACACACCTTTAATCCCAGCACTGGGAGGGCAGAGGCAGGTGAATCTCTGTGAGATGGAGGCTAGTCTGGTCTACATAGTGAGTTCCAGGCTGACTGGAGCTAGGGAGACCCTGTCCAAATAAAAAAGGAAAACAAAGAGCAAAAGAAGAAAGAAAGAAAGAAAGAAAGAAAGAAAGAAAGAAAGGAAGAAAGAAAGAAAGAAAGAAAGAAAGAAGGGAGGGGGAGAGAGAGAAAGAAAGAGAGAGAGAAAGAAAGAAAGAAAGAAAGAAAGAAAGAAAGAAAGAAAATGAAATGAAAGAAACATTAGCGATGGCTTGTGCATTTTTCTGTTCTGTAGTCTGTGGACTGTGTGCATCCCAGGGTAACTATAGATATGGCCCAATATATTTGAAGATGGCAGACTAGTGGCAATGTTGAAAGACTGGATATTCCTGGCAGACAAATTTAATGATTTTTTTAAATGGCAAAAGGGATTAAATATTAGGTCTGCCTCTATCCAATGTTCACAGTTCTTTGTTTCTATTTTATTTCTCAAATAATGAAAATCTAAAAATATTGTACAAAAAAATCTTAATTTTGTTGAATGCGAATTCATCCACTGTAATTTTATAAGAACATTGATTACACAAATGTCCATGTTAGTTGAACATTTTCAGCATGATGTAAATGAAGGGAGGATTGGGAATGATATATGAAATGCTTCTGCTTTTATATATAAAATAATTGATTAATACAGGATGCATAATTGATATGATGCTGTGATACCATGTGAGGGAGTGCATATTCTAAAGTATTTGACACTATTCTGTTCTACTCTACTGTCTAACTAATGGCTCCTCTCACATATAGTGCACAGCATATGAAGCACAGTATGTATAATCTTTGATAACAGTTTTACAAATGAAGAAATTGTTTTTCTGAACCTACTGACTCAGAACAGCACACAACCCACAGACAGATGTCACCAACCTGGGCCACCAGGTTGCTTGCCACATCTGTGAGAGACATTTCCTCCCACATTATCACTATCTGATAAGGACCTTCTGATTATAATGCTTCTGTTAGTTAAATCATGGAGATTTTTTTAAATGGATGTTATTTTGCAAAGTGGTGATGGATTCAGAGGAAATAAGCCAAGTTAGAGTGTTTACAACCTCTTCTGGTACATATTTAACTGATGAATAACGGTCACATGTAACAATCACCTATCCTCATTCTGTGAGTTCTGACAAATCTATATTACCACACATAACAGTTCCTCTTATATTCTGAAAGCTTTAGGGCTCTATTTATGCCTCTTTCAATGTGGGAAACTTTACCTTTGATTTGTCTACAAGATCATATGTGGGGATGCTTTGTAGAAAGAACTCTGTAACAAGTCTTTACAAATTGAAATTTTATATAACCTTATAAGCCAAGGTAATCATGTGTTTCGAGAGTATTTATAATTGTTTTAAGAAAAAAAATAATGAAATCATTCCTACAATGATTTGGAATCTTGGTGTATTTAGCTCTTACAAGCTAAGCTGAATACTTAGCTTTACTCTTATACAATGATTCCTATTTGGGACTCAGTTATGCCCCTAAGAACAACATATGTGTAGGTGTGGTCAGACAATCAGACATTGGGAAACAACAATATTGTTACAAACAGTGTCTCTCCCACAGATGTTGCAAGCAACATGGGGGCACAGGTTGGTGACATCTGTCTGTAGCTTGTGTTTTGTTGAGTCGTAGGGTCAGAAAAATAACTTCTTCCTTTGTAAAACTGTTATCAAAGACTGTGCATACTGTGCTTCATATGCAGTTCACTAAATGTGAGAGGAACCCTTTGTTCAGCAGTAGAGGAGAATAGTGTCAAGCAGAGTATAATAGAAGAGAGTTCTGAGAGAACAGCTCTGAATGAAATCAAAACACCTCAGAACAAGATTGCGTCTAGACTTTGTGAAAGGACTCCAAGAGCAAAGTTTTTTTGTCAATGCAGCACCTCCTCAGTCATCTAATTGGAATCATACATGATTTACCTGTCTAAACTTAGTTTCTGTCAGTAACAGGTGTATAAGGCATCTACACTATTTTGTGACATGATTGCTCATTTCTGCTTAGCTCTAAATAATATCTCATTGTCTAGATGTGCCATGCTTTATTGAGTTATTCACCTACAGAAAGGAGTCTTGGTTTATTTCAAGTTTTCGAAAGTATTAAAACTTCTTTAAAAATTCATACTCAGGTCTTGTGTAAACATAGTTTTCAATTTATTTAAATGAATCCCGGAAGCATAAATACTAAGTTGCACAGTAGGCATTTTAAGTGGTTCATTTACATGGTGGCATCAATGATTCTATCTTAATTTGATTATTCCATGACCTCTTTCTCTGTCGTTTCCACACAACCCTTGAAATCTACTGCAATCCTATGTTACTGGGAATTAAATTATAATGAAACATTTATATCTGCGGAGCTAAATTATTCCACCTCCAGTGAGGCATGCTAACAGCCAATGATATTATTAAACTCCAGACTAGTTTTGGCATTCTCTTCCTTATTTAACTGTCTAATTTATGATTAAGAAGTGAAACATGCAGGAGAACTTGCATAACTGAAATTTAATCTTGTAAAGTGATGAGCTATGCCTAATGAAATTGATTAAGGACAGGGGTTAGTAAGCCTTTTCATCTGAAGAAAAAAACAATTAAATTATTTAGGCTTTGTCAATGGAGGTACAGAATTGGAGAACACATTTCTCTGTTTTGCCCTACTACAACAAACTACCTGAGCTTTTGCCCTGTTTTGCCCTACTAGACAAACTACCTGAGGTTAAAACAGACAGGTATTTAGATGTCTGTTGAAGAGTTTCAAGAATCCTGTATCAGTTAAAAGATTTTATTTTCTGGCAGATGCCTGAAGTGGCCTAGGATTCGAAAAGATGAGGTATCTGTGTGTCTCTGTTGCTCTTTCATCTTATAAAGCCACTCTTAAGCACTAGTAATGGTGATTAAAAGTCGTTACACTTCCATGGACATAAGGAAGACACACTCAAATAATATTCTATATATGGCCTTTGTCCTCTGGCCCCAAGATTTAAAATGCTCTTCTTTCCTGTTCTTCAATTATTACCTCCTAACTTGTTCCAGCATATTTCAAATTTAAATTCCCATTGAGACTGAAGAAAACTCCTTCCAGCTGTGAACTTAAACACCAAGAAGTTATCCATGTCTATTCAGTAGTAGGATAGCTACACAATATGCACCCTTATTCCCAAAGGGAAGAGTGAGAAGTTGAAACAAGAAAGCAGCTACTCCAAACCTAAGCCTAGCTGCACAGACAATCACTTTCAAATGTCTAACGCACTATGCACACTTCAGCAGGCTGGGCTGCCAAAGACCTGAGTGATCTCAAATTTAAATCTTGTGGGCTGCAGCTTCAGGCCAATTCTGATGTAGACTGAGGTTTTCTTGGCACACTTTGCACCATTAATGATCCCTGTGTTTTCTGGGCTCTGATTGACAACCTTCACTCTACAGGAGTTCCAAATTTTGGCAAATTTCTCTCCATCTTTCTAGACTTCCCTTTGAAAGATCATGGAAGCTTCCATGACCCTATAACTCTTGGAGTCTATGTGCCCTCAAACATTGTACAGAAAGCTCCTCAAGGTCTGTGACCAGCACGAGCTGTGCTTTCCTTGCACATACAGAAAAATTTCAAAATGTTTCTACTCTACTTTCTTTTATTTTAAAGTCTTATTTTGAATCTGACTAAAAATGGCTAATAATTCTCATGTGGCAACTTACACACTTTGCTGATCATAAATCTCTTCCTCACGATGTTCTAGGTCATAACATTACCCAGCCTTCTGTTAAACTCCATACCATAGAAACAATGTGTTCAGTTTCTTGCCCTGGAGTCATAAAGAGCAGCTTTATAATTTTCAAGATAATGGTCATTCCTATTTGAGAGAGTCTTTTCACCTGAACATGTCTCTGGAGTCAGCAATGAAGTTTCATTTATCGCATTCTAAGCTTTTTCTGTCCTGCAACGTTAAACCCATTCATCTTCTTACTATTACCAAATTTACAATGACTCCTATATGTTTACTAAATTTAAAATGACTCCTATGTGTTACTATTACTAAATTTAAAACTAAAATTTAAAACTCCTATAGGAGTGTGTTTAGGTGTTATTAGTGAGACTCTCACTTCTTAATATAACTTTTGTGTATTAATGTATTCTGAGTTACCACAGTAAAAAATACAAGAGCTCACAGTGCTGGAGGTTCAAGCTCCCACATTTGGGTATGATGTTTATAAGGAGAGCCCTGAGCAGTGCTGGACATTGCATTTCAAGGCACAAAAAAGTGAAACACATGCATGCTGTATCCTCTCCTACTCATGAAGCTTCCAATATTCATCCCAGATGATTCCTTGTGATGCCCATATCTAATGTTAATGGCTTCTGAACACCATAGTAGGGTCAAAGTTTTATACTCTTATTGCTTCAGAATAGGGAATAAATTTGAGCACCCTTAAGAAACACATATAAATCAGATTCAAATACATGGTAAATTTGGAAATACATTGCAATATGTTTTCATCAATGAACTTTAAAAAGACAATAATTCTAATTTATCATACAGATCCACTGGGAAGAAATTTGTTTGGGTTGATAGCATTTTTTTATTTGGATTCAAAATTATCAAGTACCACTCATGTTCAAGATGGACTACAAGTTCAGTCCATCCTTATCTATAGGACATTTTACACATTCCCTAGATGAAATTTCCTTTACACACATACACTGTGATCATAGCTACCTCTGTACTGTTCTGATAATAATTGATTATATTCATTGCAGGGGAGTCATTTGTAGAATTTCATGACATTCTTATCTTCATAGTTTTAGCACTTGGTTTATTTGTAATCAAGCATTTAGTTATTATTTAAATTCAATTTGTCTATATTTTAGTAGGGGAAAAGTTTTTGAACCATTAATTTATAAAAACTATGACAAGCTGTATTGTACATTTTATGTAGGTCACTCTCACAGAATGCAACCCAGATTTTCTAGAACTTGTGTTTGGAATTCAGCCCAGCTAGGGTTTCAGCTGTTGAAGACCTGTTATTCCTGGAATGAATGTTTAGCTAGTATTTGCCTTCAGATCCAACAACTGGTGTTGGAATTTTGCTTGTTTCTCAATGAAAAGATTATCCCACCAAATCAGATAATTTTCAATTACAGGAAGACTATTTCCTCAAATTTGGTGCTATTTACAATGCACTAGCTGTAGATATTTTTAGACTTTTTATTTTCAATGTATGTTTTTTATTAATTTTTGTGCATTTCATACAATACATCTTAATCACATTTAGACCCCCTCCCTTGCTTAATTTTGCATGGATTTTGTGCATGATGACACCATTGCTCTAGGTTTGTTTGAGAAGTTTCTCAGGCACCTGCAGAACTATCTCTCTATGGTCTTGTACCTCCTTCCTGGATCTTACAATCTTTCAATCCCCTCCTCCACAGTGGTTCCTTAGCTTTGGGTAGGTGGATTTTAATTTAGGAGTCCTGCCAAGAACTCACAATCTACAGACTCTTATTCTCTGCATTTTGGCTATTTGTGACCTTTTGTGTTCTTGGTCCTCTGTTGCATGAATGAGCTTCATTGATGAAAGTTAACAATGCATTAGTGTTATCTTCATATTTTGTTCAACTTTCCGTGATCCTTAGGTGTATCGGTTGTATCCTAGAGGTACCACACAATCTCTGTGTGTGACCAGTTGTGGAACTCTATAATTATCTCTGTCTCTTGAAAAATAAAAAAGCTTCTTTGATGGGTGGTGACTGGGATACTTGTCTATAAATTTAAAGATCTATATTTTGCACACAGTAAGAAATTACATTTGTCTACAGATGTAGCCGCCTTGTAGTTTGCACTAAGATCTAATTGGCAAAATTACAATACCATACATGAGTTTCCTCCCACTGAGTGGTCTTTAAGTCGAATTATGTAGCTGTTGATTACCCCCAAGATAAAGATGCCACTACTGTACCAATGTCATTTGCTGTGCTGTTCAATGATGTGGATTTTAGGCCTGAACGCTGAGGTTGGACCATTAATGGATGTTCTCTATTACCATCTTGTGAAGTTGTCTCCAAAGTTATGACGGTGAGCCTTCAGGGGAGGTAGTTTCCAGGTCAGTCCCAGATATGTGGCTACAAATCCTGTATCCAAAGTGTATCTGGTCTTCAGCAACAGGGTCTTACCATGAAGTTCTGGGAGGCAATCAAAGATTGTGGCAATAGCCTCAACCCTCCTAATTTTGGGAGTCTCTTGGACTACCCTGACCAACAACTCAGATAGGTTTCTTCTGTCTGACACTGTTTCTTGTTATGTGGTATTCAGCTATACTCACAGACTCGTGTAGAGATATTGTATGTATAATTTTTCAGGGGGTTTTTGGACTAATACAATTTTTCTTTTACAGACTTTTCACCTATATCCTTTATGTATTCCTACTGAAGGGTTTGGAGTTTTTAGACTAATACAATTTTTGGACTAATACAATTTTGGGGATTTGGACTGAGTTTTGGGGTTTTTGGACTAATACAATTTTTCTTTTACAGACTTTTCACCTATATCCTATGTATTCCACCGAAGTTTTCCTTCAGTGACAGAAAACTAGCCTGAAACAAGTAGGGAACATATGAAAAAAATACGCAAGTTATTGAGATCAATATAATCCTTAACTTTCTTTGGATTTAACAGACTACTGTACTCATCTCCTGATGCTTGCTTGTTAGAATTAGAGGTATTTACTTTCAGAGAGTCATCTGGTCACATGGCATTGACATTGCATCCACATTCTTTCCATGCTTTTAATATTCCATTCCCCTCACCCCATTGTGTTTGATGTTTTTACTTTTCAATCTAATTTCAAAGATCCCTTCCATAGTGATTTGTCCTTGGATATTTCCCTTGCATCATAATAATGATGCCACTAATAATTCAATGTTTTTAACATTTTAAAAAATATTTTATTATTTTTATTTTATGTTTATGACTATATTGCCAGCATGTTTATAAGTGCACCTGTATTGTGAAATGCCCACAGAGGTCAGAAAAGGGCATCTGATCCCCTGGAACTGTAGGTACAAACAGTTGTTAGCCACCATATGGTTGCTGATACCTCAACCCAGGTCTTCTGCAAGAGTAGTCAATGCTCTTAACTACTGAGCCATCTCTCTAGCTCCTTAGCATTGTTTTTAATGCTCATTCATAATTCATAATTTAAAAATTGTACACTGTTACAGGGAGATGAAATCTGGTGCTGCCTTGCTCTGTCATGCTTAGCACAGTAAATCTTTCTATCAGATTCTATATATTACACACTATTATCCTTTTAGTTATGTGCCTCTTGCATATCACAATATCACCATATTTTGAATTCTCTGAAAGCAAATAGTGGTCTAAAACCTTACATAGTGTGTTCATAATATTTTCTTTTTGCAATATATGCTAGGTAAATACTGTATTTTGGTTTTTTTCTTTCCAGATCTGAGATTTAAGTCATGGGCCTTGAGCTTGCTATACAAGTGCTCTACCACCGAGCTAAATACCCAACTCCTGGGCAGAATATCTGGCTTAAAACAAAAAACTCAGGTTTATGGTGATAAAATATAAAGAGCTGCCAGGTGTGGTGGTGCACTCTGTAGTCCCAGCATTTGGGAGGCAGAGGCATGCAGATCTCTGTGAGTTCAAGGCCAGCCTGGTCTACATAGTGAGTTCCAGGACAGCTGTGGCTACAGGGAGATCCTGCTTCAAAAAGACAATACATATATATACTTGAATGCATATTATTAATGTTGTTTTTCATAATAGAGTAACATTGAATAAGATTGTCAAATTAGCAACTCAGTTATAAAATACCATGTTTATACTATATGAGATATCTTTTTGTTAAAAATCAATTTCTATTGTATCTTAAAAATAAGCAATGATTCATTGTATATCCTATCTGGCAACCTAACAATGAATGTACAACTTATCAGTCCAACTTCACATTTCAGGCATAACACCTGCTCGCAAGTTATGAAGCACATATGATACTTGAAAATGTTGAGAAGCAAAATGTGAAAAAAAATAGAAATGGCGTGATCAACGAAAGTTAATATATCATTGAAAATAAAATTAAAATGCATCTAATAGTAGCACTTAGAAATACTATTGGTAATGCTCAGATCTTTGAAAATATCCAGTGAACTGCAAACATCAAATTTGATTCATTCCCAAACTGAATTTAGTAATTTTTCCTTATCTTTGACTTCATTTTCTCTACTTCCATTTATCTAGAGTCAGCCAGAATCCAATAATGTTAAGTGATTGTTTCTAAATATAACTGTGATTTTGAAATTGCACACTGATTTAGGGTGATAAAACCGTGTGCTGCCTTGCTCTGACATGCTCACACGTGAAGAACCTATCAAAATCTATGCACCATCTGCCACTCTTCCATTGGTCACTTACCATGCACATATCAAGTGTCACAAGGCTGTCCTGAATGTTTGAAATTGGCACTCTCCTGTTCGCCCCAAGCAAAAGAAAAAGGATGTAAATGGGCTAAACCATTAAAATACATAGAGAATCTGGTTCTGTGTGACATTTCACACCTTCAAGTGCCTGCTCTGTAAATGAAGGATATACATAGGAATGGGAATACAGCCTGCCCAAGTCTCCCCACACCTCACTCCATCGTTGATCACGAGGATGTCTTTCCTTCTTTTTAAAAGACAGTTTATTATTTTTATTTTATGTGTATGAATGTATCGCCTGCATGTATGTGAGTGCACCCATGTCATTCAAGTCCACAGAGGTCAGAGAAAGTTTTGGATTCCCCTGGAACCGGAGTTAAGGAGGGTTCGTAGCAGTCATGTGGGTACTGGGAATCAAACCCAGGTCCTCTGCAAGAGCAGTCAGTGCTCTTAACCACTGAGCCATCTCTCCAGCCCCTAATGTTTTTGATTCTTGTAACGCACTAGCACTCCATGTCACTGAGGGTGTCATTGTAATTTTCCCCTCCACTGGAAGCTTAGAGAATACCATTTCTATAACTTCGGGTACTTGTATTTCCACTAGATGTTTTAGTGAATATTTCAGAGTTTTCCAATTAATAGAACACATGTACTAAGCAATTTTCAATACACACTCATGAAGATTATTTTCTTTATATGCTATGAAATTGGGTAGTGTTTTTACTGCCTGTTTCAAAATCACAACTGCCCTTTTCCAAATTTAATATCCCACTGATTAAAAACAAAAATATTTCTAGACAAATAATATTTGATAGACAACTATTTTAAAAGTACTATTAGAATGTGCAAATAGATTTCTTACCTGCTTATTGGTTTTCATTGGAGAAATAATAGTATACAAATTTATAGTATAGATTATCATTACTTTCTGGAACAGTTAATCTAGAATTTTTGTAATGAAATACTAAGCTAATTTTGTGCTTCTATTTTATACTTGTGCATTTAATTACAGAAATGCAATTAGAAAACATTAGAAATTTAGGGAATTGTATTATGATGTCTTATTACATTATGCTACAAAGAAAAATAAATGTTAACATGTGAAAGTTATAATTCCCTTTCAGCTATTTTATCCTTTCTTGGTCTGATACACTTAAGAGCTAAATTTTCAAAATATATTAACATACCATTTTTCCTACCTTAATTGATTTTTTTAGAGATAAAACTATTATGCTTCCATTAAGTTTAATATTTTCTCACTAATGTAGTAGATTTGATGTGTAGTAATTTTTCTGTGAATTTACCGAATATATCTGGTGTAACCTGAAATAAATTTAATGAAGATAAATATATCTTGAAGAAGCTCCTTTAGTTGTGTTAGGTTTGGTTGTCGTAGACTGAGACACTAAAGGTTCCATCTTGAGTCACAAATAAAGTAGACAAAATGTATAGTTGTCAAGTTCCCACTTTATTTAGTGATGTGTAGGCAATACCATTAAGCAAAAGTAGGGCAAAAAAGTAACAATCCAAACAGAGGGTACACAGGCTATATCACGTCTGAGAAAATGGCACTTAAAACAATGAATTCTAATTAGTTTCAGGTTTATAAAATACCTAGAGGAGTTCAGTCTGTATGAGCAAAACTCAATTTAGACGTGGTAATCTGTGGGTGCTGCAATGTTCACACACCAGACCAAGGAAATCATTAGATAGTGCAATAAAGCTCTAATCCATAAATGCTACTATTTTATTTCTACAAATGGAAGCTTCACCCCTTTATTTCTCTGTACTTTAAGGCAAGAGATTTTTTTATGATACCATGTATATTCTAATCTAGTATCTTAAAAGATTTATTTTGTTCGGCTCTTTTATCTTTTGAAACCATTGTATTTCCCATTGGAATAGCCAATGTTACCAAGACAAAACACCCTCTATTTTCAACGTTAAATCCTTCAGAACAAAATTAGCTTGCATCTCCTATTCAGCATAAAATCCTGTTGTGATGTTTCAAACATATTAATGACGGTAATGTTATTATTTGTAACAATATGCATTGTTTTCTTTTAAGTATATTTTCATTTGTTTCTGAAACTGTTTTTGCCCAATAACATTCTGAGCCACAGGAAATACTATAAAGTTGGTTTTGCTAAATGTTAGTTTGTGTTCAGTGTTTTGCTCTACTTCTCACTTAATTTACTTAGACACTGATGAATTAAGTGACACAATAATTCTCTATAAGTATTTAGAAGGTACATGGTAAAGTGAAATCAGTGTGCCTGTGACTTTGACTCTGATGTGATATTTGTGCCAAATATTAAAAGGAGTAGAAATAATTAATTATACTGATTTTTATCTTTTTAATCAATGATGAAAAATTTAAATCATCAATGCATTACTAATGTAATCAGATAAACCCATTAAAAATTTTGCTAAACACATCTTTCCCAAAGTACCAATCACTATCTGCATCAACCAGAATATTTTGTTGATCTCATGAAAGTGTAAGTCTTTACAATAGTTAATGTAGTAATGAATGTCCCTTGTGCTTCAATTCCTTTGTTAAGGAAAACTATTTCACCTACAATGTTGTGTTCATGTCTGAGCATCTTATCTCAGATGTGAATGTAATTTTCTCTTTTCTGACTCTTACCTGTCACTACCACATGGGATGACTGAGAACATACATTCTGCTGCATGCAAACACCTGTAAAGCTTAGGTTGCCAGTAACTTGGTTGATGTATCTGGTAAAATGATAGTGTAGATTTGTTGTGCATATACCTTCTCTTTCTTGGAGAGGTAAGTGAAAACATTCCTCAACTTGACTTCTCAGTGAGTCTGTGATCAACATGCACTTTCTCCGCATCACGGCCAGCTTGTTATTCAACACAGCTTCATTGCTTCTGTCTTTCATGCCTGGAGCTTTCCACTTTGTTTCTAAACCTCTTGTGCCAATGCAAGTAACTCTTTAACTGTTTATCAGACTCAAATTTCTGTAACAGCAGTGTTGTCTTAGAAATCATACTCAAATACTACATTCCATGACAACATCTATGAGACAAAATAGTAAATAACCATTGTTAAATCATAAATTAGACGTGTAAATCCATAGCATGCAGTATCATCATAAACAACAAAATTGCATGTTTGGCAAAATGGCTGAGTGAGAAAAAGCACCTGAGATATATCCCCAGAACCCACATGGTTGAAGGACAGACCCACTACTGCAAATTGTTCTCTGCCCTCCACATGCACACTATGGCGCATGTGTGCACATGCATACACACACATACACACACACACACACACACACACACACACACACACAAACCCACCATATATGTGGGGGGATTAGGACTTACTATATTGCATTGACAATTGATTTGGATGTGATGTATGAAGAATACCAGTTTATGAAATATTGATAGTACTAATACAAGAATAGGAAAGTGGGAAATTAAGAGACCATGGAGTTGAATGGTTTTACAAATAACTGAATATTATTTATATATAACTATACACACACTTGTGTAGGTTTAAGAGTTATGTTGGAGTTCTCAAGTATAGCCTTAAAATTTCTGTTTTTAAATTGTCTTATTATTTTATTACAGAAATAAGAACATGTGCATGTTTCTTCTTTTTCTGGGATATACACACATTATCTTAATATGTTGAAGTGACTGCTATTTTACAATTCTACCGTCCATAATAAGGATAATGATAGTATTTAAAAACTTCAAATATACTGAACACTAGGAAAGAAAAAGATTGAAAACAATATATATTGGATCATTAGCTGCCTTTCAAATATAGACTTGTTATAATGACCAATGTTATTGTCATTTAATATTTCCTGTTTAAAAATTATTCTATTGTGAATGTGATTGAGAAAAAATTTTAGAAACTAGCCAAGTGTGCTTTTATATGGGTATAATCTCAGCACTCAGGAGGCTGAGGCAAGATAATTGAATGTTTGAGGCCAGCCTGGGTGATATAGTGAAACCGTATCTCAAAAAAAAAAAAAAAGCAAAAAACAAATAAGCACTAAGCAAATGAACAAAGAAGGATTATAACACAACTCTAAATAAGTAGAAATAAAGATGAAAAATGAAGGACAATTTTAGTCATCCCAAAATCAGTGTGTTTCATCGTAAATCAAATAATATTGTAATTTTCTATTGAGTGATCATTAACATTATTATCTTTAATTCTGTGTTTTCCTCTGTGCTCAGTTTTGAAATATTTAATGAAACATTTTGCCTGTTTACAGGCCTCAGTGCTACTTAGATATCCAGTGGATGATGACATTACACAGAAGAAGAAATGAAAATACGTACTATGTGAAGCAATCTCACTATACTTTCATTTCTTCATTAATTTATTATTCAAAGCCCCAATATTTAGGGATTATAATTCTGAACGCTTTTAACCAATATATTAAGTGGAAGGTAAATTAATAATAAGATAAACTGTTGACTAAATATTTTGTGAAACTTTATCTTTTGGTGTTAAAGTCTTTCACAAGTAAATAAAAAGAAAACTACAAATACTCAAGACCAACATGACAGAACTCATATGATGGTATATAGTAAACAAACTTCTTTTAAAAAATTTGTTGAGCTTTTGTAATTTCATACAACAGTTCTTAGTGTAATTTAGACCCCCACCCCCATCCAGGACCCCATCCCCAACACTGGACCTCATGTATCCTACCATACACGGTAAGGCCTGTCCAGCCAAGTATTTGTACCCAGATGTCCTGCAGTGTAACTTTGTCCACTGGAGTCTAGTTAGTCCATGTAGAGATTGTACGTAAGGCATACTCTCTCTCACCCACAAGCACTTAGTCTGTAATATTTTTCTTTCTAGGGCCAGCTGCACCCATTCCTCTCCTCCCCCCTGGGCCCTTCTTTAACTGAATTGACGTGGGTACTGTTCTCAATGCCATCACTGCCATATGTTCACATGTGCAAGCTTCCAGTGGCCTGTAAGTGTCTACATCCCTGTGTTCATAAACTAGGCATGGCTCCTACAATCTTTCCACCCACTCTCCTCAATGGTCCCTAAGATATGGGTGGGTGAGGTTCAGTATAGGAGTCCTATCTACGGACATACACTCTATGGTCTCTTACTTTCTAAAATTTGGCCAATTGTAGCTTCCTGTGTGCCTCACACTCTATTGTATTAGGAAGCTTTACAGGTGAGAGTTGAGGGAGATATTAATATTCTGTCTAGCCCTTGCTCCACTATGTTCCACTAGCCTCAGGTGTAGAGGCACCACTGTAGATGTGTCACTTAGGAATGGGCCTCTCTCAGACATAAATTCTGTGTGCCCAGTTGTAGAACTCTGTGAATGCCACCATCTGCTGCAAAAAGAAGCTTTCTTTATTAGTGGTATACAGTACATTTTTGTAAATATTGGGATTCATATTTAGCATACAGTAAGAAATTTCATTTGTCTAGAGATATAACAGAGATAGGGTTTTCTCTGGGATCTATGACCTCTCAAGCCAAGTATAGAAAATATACTTACAATGCTACCTATAAGCTACCAACCTCCCATCAAGAAGGCTTTAAGTCCAATTAGACAGCTGATGATTACCGCCTAGATTAAAGTGCCACTAATACACCAATAGAGATACTTTGCTGTGCCACTCTTTGTTGTTATTAGGCTTTAGACCTGGGCTGCACCATTGATTGATTTTTCTCCATTAACAGCTTCCAAAGTATCATCTAGAACTACGAGAGCTAGTCTTCAGGGAGAAGGTTTCCAGGTCAGTTCCAGTTCCATTGCTTCACGTCCTGTGTCTGAAGTACATCCTGTCTTCAGCAGTAGGTTTAACCTTCAAGTTGTGGTAGATAATCCTTAGTAATTAGAGAAAGGTGGATCAAAATCATTTTAGATACATTTTTTTAGCATTCGTATTTTCATTAATATTTGCTTAAACATTTATCTTACATTTAAAAAATATTTTGAGGTTTTGTGCATTTCATACAATAGAGTTTAATCAAATTTAGACCCCTTCCCCCATCTGCACCCCTCATAGCCCCCACCCCACCACATTTCATGCATTCTGTAGTACATGTCATTTCCAGTCAAGCATTTGTGCCTAGATGCCTTTTGGTACAAATTCATCCACTGGAGTCTAGTCAACCTATCTAGAATCTCTCCTTTAGGAAAGATACATTCTCTCTCACCCAGCAGTCATCAGTTGCCAATAGTTCCTAGGCTGTGGTTGGGGCCTACTGCCCATTTCCCTCAGTCTACCCTGGGTTTTGGTCTGATTGCATCAACATGGGTTTGTGAATGCTGTCACCATTGTTGCAAGTTCCAGTGAGCAAGTTCCCAGTGGCCTGGGAGTCTCTCTTTCCTTATGTTCATGCACCAGTCATGACTCTTACAATCTTTCTGCCTTTTCTTCTGCAATGGTCCCTGAGCAATGGGTGGGTGGGATTTAACATAGGAGTCCTATCCAGGTACACACACTCAGCTGTCTCGTTTCTCTATAACTTAGCCAGCTGTGGCCTTCTGTTATATGAGGACGCTTCACTGGTGAGAGTTGGGGGATGTAATAGTACTCTCTCTACCCCCTTTTCGACTATGTTCCATGAGCCTTAGGCGCAGAGCTTCCACTGTAGAAGTACCATTTAGGGCTGGGTATCAGTCAGATATTCTCTGAGTGTGACCAGTTGTGGAACTCTGTAGTAGCCTCTATCTGTCAAAAAAGAAGCTTCCTTAAAGTGAATTTTGTACAGTATATTTGTCTGAAAATATGAGGATCCATATTTAGCATGCAGTAACAGATTTCCGACACAGATAGGATTTTCTCTAGGGTCTATGTCCTCTCCAGCCATGTGTTTTCAACTATATTTATAGTGCCACCTATGAGTTCCCTTCCATTGAGAGGGCTTTAAGTCCAAGTAATTGTTGATTACCCCATAGATAAAAGTGACACTACTAAACCCATAGAGATAGTTTTCGGTGCCAGCCATTGTTGTTATTAGGCTTTAAAGTTTGTCTGGACCATTGCCTGATGGTAGCTTGCATAGTATCCTCTAGAAGTATGAGAAGTAATCTCAGGGAGAAGGCTTTCAGGTTGATTCCAGCTCCTTTGCTCCAAGTCTTCTGTCAGAAGTATGTACTGTCTTTAGCAGTAGGGCTTACTTTTGAGTTCCAGGAGGTAAACAAAAAACAAAGAAACAAGGAAATAAATGACCCAGTAGAAAGAGGGGCTGAGTACTTGAACAGAGAGTTCTCAAACAAAGGAATAAAAATGGCTAAGAACTGCCTTTAAAGAGCGCTCAACATCTTTAGTAATGAGAGAAATACAGATGAAAACCATTTTGATACTTCATCATAACTCAGTCTGGCTAAGATCAAGAGAACAAAAGACACCAAATGCTGATGAGGAGGTGGAGAAAGGGGAATACTCACTGCTGGTGGAAATGAAAACCTGTGCTATTCTATGGAAAGCAGGGTGAACTCTTAAAAAACTAAAAATTAATTTACCATATGATTTTGTTATCCTACTCCTTGTCATATACTCAAAGGACTCATCCTATCTAAAGATACCCATACATCCATGTTTGTTGCTACTCTTTTTACAATAGCTAAAAAACTGAATAACCTAAATGTCCCTCAGTTGAAGAATGGATAATGAAAATATACATTTACACAATGTAGTCCTGCTCAGCAGTAAGAAATGGTGAAATTTTGAAATTTGCAGGTAAATGGATGGGAATAGAAACATTTATATTAAACGAAGTAACACAGATTAAAAAAACAATTTTATGTTCTCCCTCTTTTGCAGATCATAACACCAATCCCCATATGTCAGTATATATCTTTATGTAACATCAGGAGCCAGGAAAATGGAAAGGAAACAAGAACATAGGGGCAAGGAGGTAGCCTGAAAGAGGGGAATAATGGGAAACAGATGCTACCAAGGTAGATGTGGGGAAAGTGAGGGCATTCAACTGGCAGGAAGGAGAAAAGAACATACAAGGAACCATGGGGGTAAAAGGGAAGCAGGACCTCAAGAGAGGGGTCATAATAGGAGAAAGATATTTTGTGGGGTAAAATGGGGAAAATTGGTGAACTAAAACTCAGGGTGGAGGAGGGTGGTTAGACAGGGGGAGAGTGGAGAGATGCATAAAGCTTAGGTGGCATAAAGGACCAGAAGCAGGTGTATTAACTCAACCTCCCCACCAGAAAAATACACATACAATATTTTAACATTAGTGCTTATGTATTCCTGAAGGCTGTATAACAAGAAACACAGCGCCAGACAGGAGAAACATAACTTTGAGTTGTTCGTCAGGATAGTCTAAGAGCTCCCAAAATAACACGGGCTAATGCCACAGCAACACTTGATTATATTTATTTTATACAAATTTTATTAGTCTTCTTTATGACATACATGCATGTAATGGACTCCCAATGTCACATTCTCCTAAATAGGAGAAATCCTTCCAACCCTTATCACTGTACCTTCTTTTTACAAATTCCCCTCTCATATTCATTTCATGTTTTGTCTTGTCACTCACTGATTTTAAACAAAGCTTTCTTTGCTACCATGGATTTCTACCTACCTAGTGGATCTTTTGAACTGATTATGGATACACAAGTCTTTAGTTGACTACCTCTGTCTCAGAAATCCATCAATAGCCAATAGTTAAGGAAGGAAGGGTAAAGTCCCGTGAGTTTCTCTTAAGACAGGCCGTAGTTTATGCTTCTTAATTTCTCATCTCTACTATGTTCAAAAGTAAAAGCTCACTTTAAAAACTAAGATCTTATACTGTAAGTATACAATGTTTTCTAAACAAAGAAAGCTGTCTCGTGAGCAAATGACTAGAAAAATTCTAAAGGCAGATTTTTTGTACTATCCTTTACATTTCTATGAATGAATGTACATTTTTTCTAAAAATGCATTTACAATCTCTACTTTCATCCCATTAAGTCATTAATTTTTCTTTTTCTATGTTTTAATATATCATTTTATTAATTCTCAAGAGTATCACACAAACAATATACTATTCTATGA
>NW_008360303.1:4585177-4587677 GCF_000622305.1 Nannospalax galili
AGATAACATTTTTTAGGTAATATTCTAAGTTTTAAGTACTTGCATACAACTTACTTTATTATAGAGATTCCACAAGTTTTAAGACTTTTGTTGAAGTAAATAACCTCGGTGGCTAATCTTAAATACATTAATGAAATGTTGTGATACTTAGAAATCATTGCTGTGATTAAAAACATTGACAAAAATCAACTTGGAGAGGAGAGGTTTTATTTTGTCTTCTACCTCCCAAGTCATAGTTCATCTCTGAGGGAAATTAGGGCAGGAACTCAGGAAAGGGGACAGGAACCTGGAGTGCGGACCCTGGAAGAATTTTTCTTAATGGTTAGCTCATCTGTTCTGTGCTCAACCTGCTTTCTTATACAACAAAAGATCACCTGCCCATGGGTGGCAATGTCAACAATGGCTGGGCCTTCCCACCTCACTCAACAATCAAGAAAATGTCCAACAGACATGGCCACAGGCCAGTCCAATGGAGGAAAATGCTCAATTGAGATTCCTTCTACCCAGGTGTGTCAAGTTGGCATCTAAAGCTATCCAGCACAAAGTATTCATTCAAAAAGTTTATACTGTATATTGTATGTGTGTCTCTCTGTGTGTATGTCTCCTCTCTCTCTCTTTCTCTGTCTCTGTCTCTCTCATGTGCATGTGTGTGTGTGTGTGATTGTGCTTGCCTGTTAGTGCAGATAGGAAGGCTGGAGGCATCTTCCTCTTTTACTTTGATTCTTATTTTTCTAAACACAGTCTCTCATTGAACATGGAGCTTCATGTTAGGCCACACTGGTTGGCTAGCAAGTCACAGTTATCCTCCTCAATCCTTACCCCAACTCTGATTATAATCCCTGCCATCTTGCCCGCTTATTCAATCGGAGGCTAGGGAATTCATGCTTGCAAAACAAGCACATCACAGACCAAGCAATCTCCCCTGCCTATTCACATGGGGAATAGGGGATCCATGCTTTCAAAACAAGCACATCACCAACCAAGCCATCTCCCAAGACCCAATATATAAAAATGTTTAATAAACGTTCATATCATTATGGTTCATAGTTACATAATTTTGTAACAAATAAAATGTATCACTTAAAACCCACCTCAGTAATTAAGGCTCAGTAATTAAGGTGATGTGTCAATGACAAAAGAACAGACCCATTGATAAGCAGAATAGAATAGAGAGCTCACAGATCAGTGCAAGCATCAACTGATCTTCTGCAATAAGGGAATGAAAACCTAGCAGAGGATGCATGATCATTTTTCAACAAGTACTTCTATAATGACAGTGTCCACATGCATTTAAAAAAATGAAAAATATTGGAAAGCATCTGGAGAGATGACATGGCAGTAAAGAGTACTGGCTGCTCTTGTAGAGGACCCAGGTTCAGTTCCCAGCACCCACATGATGGCTAACAACCTCTGTAACTCCAGTTCTAGGGGATCCAATGCCCTCTTCTGACCTCTGCAGGTATTGCACTACACAGGCCCACTACATAAATGCAAGCAATACACTCATACACATGGAATAAAAAAAAAATACAAAATTTTTATCATTTAATGGTTTTATTTTTGAGTATATGTATATAACAACAGAACACAAAGTCTCAAAATGATGTTTGCACAATTATGCCAGTAGGAAGACTTTTCAAATTAACCAAGATTTGGAATTAACCATAATGTCTCTCAATGTCTAGAAATACAGACAGAAATTGAAATGTTTATTCAGCTTGGAAATAAGAGATATCTTATGTTTATAGCTACATGGGTGGGTCTGGTGGGAAGCACATTATAAGAAGTAAATCATTCCCAGAGGACAAAGACTATGATGTTCCTTATATATCAATCTAAAATAGTGAAGCCCATAGGAGCAGAGAGTAGAATCCTAATTTGGGGGAGCTGAGAAAATGAGGGATAAGGATGTGACTTTGAAGAGCACAAAGCTACTCAACATAAATAAGTTCTGGAAATTCATTATGCAACATAGTATTAATCAATAGCAATATTGTATTGGATATTTAACTTTGTTAATTGGATATGTTTTATATTAAATGTTCTTACCATGAAAATGAAGGGAAAATACAATAATGATAAAGGGGCAGAAAGAAATGGAAAGTGATGTGTGTATGTTTAGTCTGATCTTCATTCCTTCTTGAGTCCATAGATTATACCAACATTATCAAGATGCATATATTAAAGAGACACATTAACTTTGTTAATCTTACAAAAAATGATTTTAAAAATAAGAGACATGTTTTTGGAATAGAGTAATAAAAACAGAAAGGTATAAATTGTAAAATTCTACTGAATATATTAGTATTTCAGAAAATAAACTAAGCTTAATGAGAAATTTTTAGCAACTCTTATTTTCATTTGAACATCTTTCACATCTAAGATAATATAAAACAATACATATAAAAGCAATAAAAATTAGCTGTTTTTAGGTTTTATTTATACACTAAATAAATAAAAGTACATGTGATTAATTTGCAGTTATCCTTGCCATTATTCA
>NW_008360303.1:4592677-4616575 GCF_000622305.1 Nannospalax galili
GGAGTGAAGAGGTGACATTGGTAACGCTTTTGTACAGTAACTGGCACAAGCACTACATGAGCTCTCATTGTTATTTTATCCAGTAGTTTGTTCAGCCTGAAGGGCCAGTGTGTGCCAGGATGGAAGTCTGAGAGAGGTGTCTATGCTGGTGAATAAAAACTGAAAATCCACAGTTGAAGAAAAGTGTGAACTATGGGAGTTTTCCGTCACAGGGAGGATCCTTCAAAAGAAAATGGTAAATAAGATATGAATATTCTGCTGGTGATTCTGGGGCGGGGCGGGGGTGGAACAAGCAAGCATTTCTGTGTACAGATTAAGATATGTTATCAATATGATGCTGAAATGCTAACTCTAGTCATTTTGCTGATCTCGGTGGTTCCATTGAGGGAATTAATCCCACTCTTCCATGACCTTGAATTTGTGTGTATTTGAAGGATACGATTAAGCTAGAAAAGGAGTGTTCTATTTTAATGAAACCCATAAACTGGGGTGGTCTCTATGTTCGTCTGTACTGAGGATCAACAGAACAATATTTAGAGAAGTCTAGTCACCATGCTGACCTGTAGTGTAGGATGTTCAAAAGAGTTTTTCTGTTGTAATTGTCTTATTGAGTCAGCATGGGTCTTGTGCGTGCTGTCATCTTTGTTGCAAGTTCATGAACAAATTCCCAGATACCTGAAAAGCTTTTTTTCTCTATGTTCATGCCCTCATGTTCAGATACTGTATGTGTATTTTAGAGAGGGATTTTGCATTAATATATTTCCCTCTGGCTTTTTTAATGCCACCTAAGCTTTAATTATCTCTCCTTTACCTCCCTATCAAGTCTACATCCCCCTCCCCATTTACATACCCCTATTTTCCCCTTGATAACCCCTGTTTCCTATTATTCCCCCCTCTTGAATTCCTTATCTTTTATCCCCATGGTTCCTTGTATGTCTTTTGCTACTCCTTTCCAGATGAATATCCAATTCCCCCCCATAACATCTGTTTCCCATTATCCCCCTCTCTCTGTCTCTTTCTTTCCCTTTACCTCTATGTTTCCTTTCCATTTTCCTGGTCCCTGATGCTATATCAGGATATACACTCACTCACATACAAAGGATTGGAGCTAAAACCCCAAAATGAGGGAGAACATACATCGCTTGCTTTTCTGAGTCTACGTTATTTGACTTAGTATAACAGTTTCTAGTTCCATCCATTTACTTACAAATTTCATAATTTCATCTTTCCTTACCACTGAGTAGAAGTCCATTGTGTAAATGTACCACATTTTCAATATCCATTCATCAGCTGAGGGACATTTTTCTTGTTTCCATATTTTAGTTATTGTGAAAAGAGCAATGGACATAGATATACAGGTAGCTCTAGAGGAGGATGAGTCCTTTGGGTATATGCCAAGTGGTGTTATACCCAGATCATATGGTAGATTCGTTTTTAATTTTTTAGAGTTCTCCACACTGCTTTCCATAGTTTGGGTTGCATGAGTTTGCATTCCCACCAGCAGTGAGTATTCCCTTTTCTCCACATCCTCACCAACATTTAGAGTCTTTTGTTCTCTTGATCTTAGCCGGTCTGACTGGGGTAATATGAATTCTCAAATGATTTTATTTTGCTAGAAGGAAACATAGGCAAGACCCTAAATGATAGGTGTAGGAAAGTACTTCCTAAATTGGATGTGACTTTTTCAGATATTAAGGTCAACAATCAACAAGTGGGACCTCATTGCAGTAAAATATTTCTGTACAACAAAAGATATAACTGAGGAAACCTACTGAGTGGGGGTAAATCTTCACGTACTACCCATCCAACAGAGGATTAATATCCAGAATATAAAACAAACACAAACAAACAAACAAACATGACCCAATTAAAAGAGGGGCTAAGTACCTGAACAGAGTTCTCAAATGAATAAATAACATGACTAAGAAACACCTTAAAACGTGCTTACCATCCTTAGTAGTTAGAGAATGCAAATCAAAACCACTTTAAGATATCATCTTATCCCAATCAGACTGGCTGAGGTCAAGAGAACAAAGGACTCCATATGATGGTGAGTATGATATATCTGGAAAATATCCACCCACTAGCCCCTCTGTTCAATACCCACCAAGAATCTCCATAGCAAATCTCCCTCCTAACTTCATGTCCTCTTTATGTCTATTTCTTTTATTGAGCCCAATCATTACTGTCCATATTTGCATGGTCATTGAACCATGATATTTACCCAATGACATGGCAAGAACTGACCTAATTATATTGTATATGAACTAAAAACTAAGAAAATGAGGAAAATTGATTTAATATGTGAACCATCATTGGGAGTCCAAATTTTTAAAAAATAGAGCACATATACAGAAATCCAAGCATTTATAAAGAAATGAAACATGAAAGCCAAAGGAGCAAACTAATTTGACCCTGAGTTGTCTAATCACTCATTTTAATTTTCAAACCATGAGTATCAAATAGGCTCATTTTTCTTTATAGTAGCCCACGTGTCTATTTTATATAAACAATGTGTCTTCTTTAGGAATATTCACATTGTGATACCCTTTGTAGTATCAAAATAATAAGCTACTGTTTATATCCCAAGTAAGTTAAGAAAAACACAAATGCAGTTTCAGAGTAGACATCCTTCAAACTAAATAAGATCTTATTTATTTATCTAGGAATGAGGGAAGCAGGACTGTTTGGGACTTGGCAGATTTAATGACATAAAGCTGCTTCTCCTTGGAAAGTTTGATGCTGATTGGCTCACTTTCAAATTTGTTATCTCTCACTATTCATAATTCCCCAACACATTGGAAAGACTAGTATCTCTGAACAGGAATTTCCGGTATGTTCCTTTACTTTGGGAAGCTTTTACTAGTAATAGTTTATCCTGCACTTGACTTTTTGTCATTCTTCAGTCAAATTCTATAATGTGCAGTCAAAGATTATCCAGAATGACATGTCTTTAGTTTATTTTCTTAGAATAAAACATTTTATATGAAGGAGACTTACTTTGAATGTTTGAGGATATTTCTTCAAGCTTTTGTTTCATTTGTTAATAATTTTTGCACTATTTTAGAAGAACATTTTTCAAGAGGCATTAAGAGTCTCTGGATTTTATTCATCATAAAACTAACCCACAAAATGGGAGACTAAAATTCTTTAAGAACCAAAAGCAAGATATTCCAAAAATATATTCCAAGATTTACAAAAGCAAACATAAAAAATAACTTAAGACCCCATAAACAGGCAGACAAGACAGCTTCACTTCTTCTTAGAAAACAGATATAATCATTTCATTGACATATTGCTGGTGAAATTTTAATTGGACATTATTATTCTATTGGGCTAAATTATATTCCTAGGATATTCCATTCCACAACATAACTACTTTATTTTAGTTTTTCATATTTATTAATTATTTTTATTTTATGTGTATGAGTGTACTGCCTGCATGTATGTGATTGCACTCATGTTGTATAATGCCACGCAGGTCAGAAGAGGGCTTCAGATTCCCTTGTAACTGGAGTTAAGAATGGTTCATAGCTGCCATGTTGGTGCTGGGAATAACCCGGGTCCTCTTCAAGAGCAGTCAGTGCTCTTATCCACTGAGCCATCTATCCAGCCCTTTCCTCTGGTTTTTAACACCAGTTAGTCATTATTTATTTCCCCTTTTTCTTTCTCTGTCTAACCTCTCTTCACTCCCCAGTTAAAGTACCCCCATTTTCTCCTTCATAATATTAGTCTCTAATGCCCCCCTTGAGTTCCTTCTTCCCCTTTGCCCCATATTTCCTTGAATAACCCTTCCCCATCCCATTTAAATATGTCAATTTTACCTATTTTTCCTTAGCAAAACTGATCTCCTTTTGGTATTCTCTCTCAGGTTCCTTCCATTGCTTTACCTTTCTGGTTCCTTTCCATTTTCCTGATTCCTCCAGTTACATCAGGATATATACTCACATATAAGGATATAAGGATTTCGTGATAGGATTTACAAATAAGGAAGAACATATGTCCTTTGTTTTTCTGAGTCTGTGTTATTTCACTCTCATTTAGATTTTTAAGTTTTGTTAATCAAAGACCCGAAATTCATTTATTATGTCCCTCACAACAAGGTGCCCATTTTGATCTGTACTCCTCCTATAACTGACATGACACTTCTTTGTTACTCTGCATTAGTGTAACATTTTAGAATCTCCCCCCAAACATATTTTGTTAATAGTATGTGAAGAAAAGTCTTAGGATCACTAATATTGACAAAGAGGAAATATGTAATGAAATTAAGCATCCACTAATGTTTTCAAACCCTCAGAAACCATGAAATAGAATAAAATGTCTTTTAGTAAAGTTTATTTCCAAATATATTTTATTTATGACATATGTTTTTTGATAGTTCTTAGGAAATATGAACAAATTATCTATTGATCAATACCAATGAAGTCCAGAAGAAGACATCAGATCCTCTAAAACTGGACTTTGGGGTGTTTATTAGCCACCATGTGAATACTGGGAAACAAACCCTGGTCCTCTGAAGGACCTGCCAGTGTTCTTAAACTCTGAAGCATCTCTTCTGTTCTATTGATCACTGTTTTTATAACGTTGGGAAAGAGACTCCTGAATCTATAAGTTTCAAGAGCTTCTTTGCCCTCTATAAATTTCTTTAAAGTCTTGGATTTATGGGACCCACCCTCCCTATAGATGGAAATGTTTCAATTCAGAGAAAGTAATTAGCATCATATTTACTGAAGAGCAGCTGTATATTTTTCACATTATAGGAGGGGGAGAAAAGATAGCCCCTCTTATGCACTCTACTTAATTCCATACTAGAATCTCTAAATTTTTGAAACACCTCAGAGTCCATTTAGTAAAATGGGTATAGAACTATCTACTGAAACCTGGGTAGCCTCTCTGAGGAAAACTTACTTTCCATTCACAGCAGTCATTGACTACCAATAGCTCCTTACTAGTGATGTTACTTCATAGCACCCTCCCCTTTCATACTTGAATTTTAGTTGGCTTGATCTTGTGCATGCCATCACAGCTACTATGGGTTCACACATTTCAAAAGGCACAGGTATAAAAAATGAGGTATATTTACACAATGGAGTTCTATTCAGCAGTAAGAAAGATGTAATAATGAAATTCACAGAAAAATTGATGGATCTAGAAACTGTTATACTACATGAAGTAACACAGACTCAGAAAAACAAACGACATATGTTCTTCCTCATACGTGGATCCTAGCACCAAATCCTTTTAAATTCCAGGTCCTTTTAATAAGATGGTGCGATACAGCAGTCCCTCCCACATGAAATAACTACCATCATCATGATTTCAGCTGAGCCTGATCACTAAACATCATTACAATTGGGCTCGTTGGCGGTTGTGCTCTTTCATTAAAGGAGGGCCAAGCAGGGTCATTGGACCTTACCACATTATCCAGCCACTCTTCCCAGCCAACTGAATGTAATTTGACCCTAATCACACATGGCCTCCTGAACTTGGGAAGAGCTAAAAAAATACAATCTGGGGACCGCTAGGAAGAGAAGGCATGACCATGCTGGGTAAAGGCTTTCCAATGTGCATACCCTCAAGTCATATATAGACCTCAGCAACCCCTCAGTTATCTCTGCAAATAAACTCAGTGAATTCATTGGTTCCCCAGTAAAACTTTAATCAAACATTGGCTCGACATTAGAACCTTGAAAAGGAATAAGCATTGCTTAGCATCCTCAGGAAAAAAAGTCTTATAACAGATGGAAAATTTATTTATTAATGCTATTGTGTCTTACAATTATTTAAAAAAGTAACCAAGAATATAAAAGATGTTAAAAGTATATGGGAATGGAGATATTTTCCAAAATAGAAAAAATGAGAAAGCCTAAGCAAGTGATAAATCTCTGTATAGGTTTGATATGATGTATAAAGGATGAGACAAAAATAATATACACATAATCTTAAAATATCTATAGTCATAGTTTAGTCAACTAGTTTAAGGAAAAAAATATGTATCTAGTAAAGTTTATCTGAAAAAAAAAAATATATATATATATACTTTTTTTTTACCCAAGCCTTATCTACACAGCACATGATAAGCCTTATTAAAAGTACCAGACTGGTGGAACTAACCTTATTGGATGTTTAACAGCCATAGTAAGAGGCCTATACTAATATGGGTCAGAAGAACTTAAAGGACAGTTTTTGCCCCTTGCCCTCCAAGGTCGACTAAGTCCCAGGGGTCTATGGAACATTTTCAAAAAGTCCTGTAACTGTGGTGAGTCACCTGTCCTTCTGTTCAGGGAGGCCATGGAGACCCCACGAGATGGACTTCAACCAGTGTCCAATTTAGAAAGAGGAGGGTCAACTCAGAGGAAACATCTCATTCATGCTTCCAGTTGAAGCCAGACATGGTTGAGCAGGACTTTGACTTATCTTTACATAGATGGAACTGGTAAAAGAAAGAGGTCAAGAGCTCCTTCCAAGCCCATGTGACCCCTGAGGAAGAGATCCTCAAATGAACATAAGCATAAAAATAAATTGATTTATTTGGGCCAACTGTATGGTATTAAACACTCAAAAGGAAAGTATAAACAATGAGTAAATTCATCGGTATATTTCTTTAAGAGTTCAAGGGATTACACTTCTCAGAGATTAGGCTTAAGTCCATATAAAAAGTTATTAGGCTGAGTGTGGTGGCACACACCTTTAATCCCAGCATTCGGGAGGCAGAGGCAGGTGGATCTCTGAGTTCAAGGCCAGCCTGGTCTACGTAGTGAATTCCAGGACAGCTGGGGCTATAGGGACCCTGTCTCAAAAAGACAAGAAAAATGTTATTAGACAATTATTTCTCATTGATGATTTTGTTCCTAACCAGAAAGTGCTTTTCATATATAAGACTTCAAATCTTGGTCTCCAATACTGGAGTTCCCACTGGTAGCTAAGGGAAACAACCAGCTATTGTTCTAAAATGATGGATAAATTTGTTTTATCCCACTATCTAGAAGCCTTTGAGAGGGAACTGACATTGATTCTAACCACTCCAACAGCTATCAAAATACCTGAAAGCAAATCCTGAATCCATCACTCTAGAGGAAAATGAGGAAGAACCCAATAGAGAGATGCTTTTGGAAGCCCTTGTCAAGAAATTCCAATGGACTCTCATATGAATATTTGAAAATTCCCGTTCTGACTTTTTTCTAGTTATCTGTCTAGAACTTGTAAAGCTAATTACTCTTGCCTTTACTTCTTCTTCACATCTCCTATTCACGATTCTAAGACTTTCTTTTCCTCCTAGATGTAAGAGTTATGCAATTTTGGAGTCTTTAGATAGACCCACCAAAAGGGTACTCCAATTGCCTCACCCTGCGTCTCTGTTCAGCATGAAAGAAACCAGAGCGGTCTGTGTCCTGATTCCCTATTGGCAATTTGTTCCTAACCAGAAAGTGTTTCTCCGATATAAGACTTCAAATCTTGGTCTCCAATACTGGAGTTCCCACTGGTAGCTCAGGGAAACAATCAGCTATTGTTCTAAAATGATGGATAAATTTGCTTTATCCCACTATCTAGAAGGAACCTTTTCAGAGGATGATGTGATAAGAATAGGAGGTAGGAATTCACTAGGCAGTTAGGGTTAAAAGATCCCAAAGTATCTAGTTTCTTGGCTAAGACTCACAATGTCCTTGGGCCTCTTAGCAACTGTGCTGGAAAGCTTTAATCTTAACTTGACATGCCTGCATTGAGGGAGCCTCAGATGGGGAATTGTCTCTATTGGATAGGTCTGTGGCCATGTCTGTGGGGCATCTTCTTGATGAGTGATTGTGGGAGAGCTCAGCCCACTGTGGGTGGTGCCACCTCTGGGCAGATGGGCCTGTGTTGCATAAGTAAGCAGGCTGAGCAGGGGCCAGTGAGCAAGCCAATAAGCAGTGCTCCACCATGGCCTGTGCTCCAGCTCCTGTCTCCAGGTTCTTGCCCTGAGTTCCTATCTTGGACTCCCTGATGTAATCCAAATAAACCCTTTCCTCCCCAAATTGATATTCATCAGAGTGTTTTGTCACAGCAATGGAGAAACAAACTAGAACAGCAACTTACTCTATTCCAAAGTCCAAAAATGTCGAAATTATTTGGGAGCTTTTATCTAATCCTTAGAAGATTTTAGGGTTACCTCTTCAGAAGGGGGAATGTTAGAGTATACAACAGCCCCATTAAAAAATTAAAGAAAGAGTACATGAAGTTACCAGAAAAAAAGTGATGGGGAAAAATGGGAGGTGTTGGAGGGGAGGGAGTGGGCATGGACTTGATTGAAACACCTTGTATGCACGTATGAAATGCTAAATAAATTATTTATTTCAAAAATTAAATTTAAAAAACATTAAAAAAATAAATGGAAAAAAGGCACAGTTACATCTGGAAAATAAATGTCTTGCTGCAGAGATCCACTTCATCTGGCTGTTGCAATCTTTCTCCAATATCCCTTGACCCTTTCCTAGATGGATCCCTGAGCCTTGGAGAATAGAGGATACGATATAGCTGTCACATTTGGAGCTAAGAATGAGATAGTTTCTTATACTCTGCATGTTGAGATTTTTTGGGTGTCTGTGTTAATGTCTCTCTACTGTGAAAATAAGCTTCTTTGATGAGGACTGAGAGATTCACTAATCTATGATTATTAAATTAAGAACATAGAGAAAGTTTATTATTATGTGCATTTATCAGTGTAATAGTATTAGCCTCTTCTTTAGGGGTTATAACTTAGCCAGCCATGGGATTTTGCCCAGGTAAAAGTACTGAAAATGAATTACAACCTGTGAAGTAGGTTTTAAATTTAATGAGAAAGCATGGTGTGAATGTGGATAAAGAAGAACACTACTTAATACATATAATGATGTAACCATTATGGAAATCAGTGCAAAGTTTCCTCAAAATGCTAGGAGTAGATCTATTACATGATTCAACTATCTACTCTCTGGCCAAAGGTTTCTAAATTATACTGCAAAATACCTTTTCATTCATGCTCCTTGCCCTTTTATTCATAGTATCAATGAAATAGAAGCATCCTAGATGTCCGTCAGCTAATGAATATATATGAAAAGGTGATAAATATACTCAGTACAATAGTATTCACCTGTAAAAAGCTTTACTGATAAGTAAATGGCACTGTAAATAATCACTATGAGAGTGGTAACCCAGATCCAGAAAGGCAAACATTGCAAGCTAGCTCTCATATTAAACACTGCAAGTTATCTCTTATATATCAATATCTACATATGTGACTTTAAATAGAAAGCAGGAAAATAGCAAAGATTCGCAGCAGCTGAATTTGAGGACAGGAAATTAAGATTATATAAAGGGGATAAATGGAATAATAGAACAGAAAGGGTTAAATGCGGTGGAGGCTACAAGGGCATGCTGCAGGAATACAGAGCTGGGATAACTAACACTAAAACCTTTGAAGGGGTCATATGAAATCTATGACTGCATAAACTCCCTAAAATATATACGTATACATAGATAAAAAGAGTTTAAAAGGAATTACCTTACAATGAGGGAATAATGCCTTTCCTAGATAACAGAACATAACAAAAGTAAAAAGCTCAAAGCTAGGTCTGAGTTACCTCTTTTCCAGTTATTGATCAATGGGGTCTCATAGACCTCCCCATACATTAGAAACTTCTGCCATTGGTCTTCTTCATCCCACAGAACTTGAAATAGTGCTCTATTACTAAACATATCACATCCTTGAGTTAGAGGATATGGATAAACCAAGTTATCACTAATCTCAAACATCTTACCTCATGGCTATATTTTATAGTGTTAGAAAGTTATATACACACCACTGTAGGGGTAAAATTAACCAATGGTCTTACCCAACTGTGAACCCTGGGAGTTACAATGTTACTGACCTATTGATATATGCTCACTGCTGCAATAGGGGCACTAATATTATATTATACCATTTTTTAATTTTTCTGTCCTAGAAGTTTGGAATGCCAGGAAAACCACATATTTGATTATTTGAGTCAATTTGAAATTTGATTATAGGTTGAATTCATCAATGAAATTTACAATAATCACTGCAAAGCAGGTCTAAATTCCCCATCACTTTTTAAGGTAAGTCCTACCAAGAAATGAGACTAGGTTAAGATTTTAAAAAATACTAGCATATCTGAAAGCTTGACTCTTGATGTTGACCTTACGTTACTATTTTAATATTATCAACATCTGCCTTATAAGTTAAGTGCAATTTTGTTTCTAGAATCAGAGTATTATATTTGTGAATGGTGTTGTACAAAAGATTTAACAGGGGCTGGAGAGATGGTGGAAAAGAGCACTGGTTGTTCTTGCACAGGGCCTGGATTCTGTTCCCAGTAGCCACATGGTGGCTAACAACCATTCATAACACCTGTTCAAGAGGATTTGATGCCCTCTTATGTGCTCTAAAGGCATTACAAGACATGGGTGCATTTACATATATGCAGGAAATACACTCATACACATAATTTTTTAAAAAAACTTATCAATGATTAATTAATATGGAAAGATGTGCTTCGTTCTGTTCACAGCAAGGATTATTCTATGTTTTTAGCATAAGTATGAAAGGTAACTAAAACTCAGTACCTAGCTATAATTTGATTAAGTTATCTGAGTGTGAAAAGAATCTGTAAAAAAAGCAAATCACTGATGCTGGCTTGGGGGATATATTATTAAGAGGTGATGCAATTAATAACAATTCTTGATATAAAGCTTATTCTTGAGGTGAAATAATAGAACATGGCCTACTTTTCATGCGAATATAAAAGTAAATACATATTATATGTAACATTGTTAAAGGAAAATTTTGAGATTATGTTTCATTTGATTTCTGTTTCTTGAAGCTGACTGTAGCCAAAAATATAAAAACTTTGCTTTTTCAGATATATCAATGTTTGTTACCTAATAAATATGCCAAAATTACAAATCCTTTAATGATTTCCTTGCTGATTATTCTTAAGTAACCTTAAATATTTTATAATTTTAAGTCAAATAGTGTGTGTATGTGTGTGTGTGTGTGTGTGTGTGTGTGTGTGTGTGTATGTGTGTTCACATTTGGAAGGATACATGTGCCCTGATTGCCAAGTATACACCTATGTGTATGTGCAAAACCAGAGGCCCATGCCAGGTGTCTTCTTCAGTGGCTCTCCACTTTACTTTTTGAGGATGGGTCTCTCAGTGATCTTAGATCTTAATGACACTGGCTGGCTAGCAAGCTCCTTGGCTCTCCTACTGCAACATCCCCCTGCTGGGATGACAGGTATATGCTGCCTCACATAGTGAACAGGATTCTGTTGTTTTGATTAAGCTGAGGATCTTGAGATTGGGAGGGTTCCAAATAGGACTTAAGTGGTCATAGTTAAATTACAAGCATCTTCTTTAAAATAGAAAAAAAACAGTTGCTTTCACAGAGAAGTGCTGTAATGATTGGAAGTTGTGCTGCTGTGCTATGTATTGAGGAAGTGCAAATGAGTCAATAGATGCAGGTGGCTGTACATACTGGAAAAGAAAGAAGATGGATTCTTCTGCACTTCTACAAGGAAGCAATGCTAATGAAATATTGATGGTAGCCAGGAGGGAATTATTTTATGTTATTGATCTTCCAAACTGCAAGATAATAACTGCATGCTATCATGAAATACTAAATTTCTGCTAATTCTTGTAGCATTAATATGAATCTAATATGAAAATCTGTAATAGATTGATTTGTATAAAAGCATGTGGTGCATTTTATGTATCATTGAATTTTTTATATGGGAATCTATACTTCCTTAAAATGTGAGCTTTAAGGAAGTATATGTGAGTCTGTGAGAAGTAGCATGGAATTCTAGGGAAATTTTGAAACATGCTGATAATTTCCAACTATTCTGAGTTTCAGTTGACTCTTTCCAACTTCAGGAAAAAGGGCTATTTTGACATTTTGGTGACGTGAAATGAGTCATACATTGTCTTTAATAAGAATATAAAAGTCAAACACATTGCTTGAGCATTTACTTAGAAATATTTTCATGTTATTTTATCATTGTTATTTTATGGTATATTGTTTGAATGTATTTAAGTGCACCTATATTGTGCAATGTGTATGGAGGTCAGAAGAGGGTGCTGGATCCCCTGGAATTGGAGTTACAGACAGTTGTTAGCCACAATGTGGGTGCTGGGAATCGAATTCAGTCCTCTGCTAGCCCTTTAGAGATATTTTCTTTATATTTGTTTTCTACAAGCTCTTTTATATCTTTATGTCTTTTGGGGGTATTTTGTACTTTTATTTTTACAGTTTTTAAAAACTAACACACGAGCACACTTGTTCTGGCTCAGCACAGAATCTGTATCATCAGTATGACTTCACTTCCACATCCTGTTCCAAAAGGAAATAGTCAAGGTAATAATGTTCACAGAGCTGTCATCTATGAATTCAATGTCCTCTGATCTCATTTCCTTCACTAAAGCAAGTTATTTAGTAGTTTTAATCCTTATTTTAAACTTTTTAAAGATGTAGCTATAATGAAAATGGGCAAAACCAAAACTAGTTCTCAAAAATCATCACTTACTTTCCATTTTCATAGCTCCCAGTAAATTATAATTTTGGATGCATCTTAGTCACTCTTGGCATGACTTATTGCTATCAAGCTTTTTTGTAGGCACCATATTGCAAAGATCAATATGAGGGAATGATGCAATCACAGTATATGGCTACAAGATGGATGAAGCTGTAGTCTCTGTAATGTTGGGTATGTATTTACTGTGAATATCCCTGTATATGGGAAAATCCATTTGGAATAATGATTTTTTTAAATACTGGGGCTCTTTGAAAATTATCAGACCCATATAGGAGATCTGTTAATTGGAGAACTTAATTTTGCTAGCTATTTAATTTTCATGGGTATATATTCTTAAATTTTTTGAATTCACATTCTAAATATACTATAAATTCCTCCTTACCTTGTCAGGTTTTCTATCTAAAAACTTGGTATTTCCCGATAACAAATTTATTGAATTTTTATGGATTTCATACAATACATCTTAATCATATTCCTCCCCGATCTGCACTCATCCCCGTAGTTCACACACAGGATTTCATGCATTTGGTGATATATGCTAAGGTTGATTGAATCAAGTTTGTGTACCAAGATATTGTGAGTTCATTCACTGGAGCCTGTTCAACCTGTCTAGAGTTAGTCCCTTAAAGAAGATCCATGCTCCCTGACCCAGCAGTGATCATCTACCAAAAGTTACTCTGCTAAGCTTGGGGCCACCTGACCATTTCTCCTGTTCTAGGCTGCTTTTTGTCTATTTGAGTTGACATGGTTCTTGAGCATGCTGTTACCACTGGTGTACGCTCATTTGAGAAAGTTCCAAGAAGCCCATAAGACTCTTTATTTATGATCATTCACCACCCCTGACTCTTATAATCTTTCACCCCCCCTCATCTTCAATGATTCTGAAATTCTAGGTGGGTTAAATTTAGTATAAGAGTCTTATCCAGGGACACACACACGCACACACACACACACACACACACACACACACACACCAGTTTCTTATTCTATACATTTTGGCCAGTTGTGGCCTTCTGTGTTCATCGTCCTCTGTTGCATGAGTGAGCTTCACTGGTGAGAGTTGAGAGATGTATTAATATTGTCTCCATCCCCTGTTTCACTATTTTATGGGAGTCTTTGGTGTAGAGTTTACATTGTAGATGTGTTACTTAGGGTTAAGCATCTCATGAACACTTGTTCCCTGCATTTCACCAGTCCTGGAACTCTGTGAGTGTCTCCATCTCTTGCAAAAAGTAGCTTCTTTGATCAGGTGTGAAAGGTACATTGAAACTATGAGGATGCATACTTAGAATAAAGTGAGAATCTAGACTGCATCTACATTTGGGTGTGTGTATGTGTATATTATGTGTGTTTCTAGTGTGTGTATGTGTGAAAGAGAAAGATAGAAATAAAAAAAGAAAAGAAAGGAAAGTGAAAAAGAGAGAGAGAAAGAAAGAAAGAAAGAAAGAAAGAAAGAAAGAAAGAAAGAAAGAGAAAGAGGGCAGAGACACAAGGATTAGTTTTGTAAGATTTCAAATGTAATTAAGTTTAATTTTTCACTCAGGAAATCTTGAAGAAAGAAAATTATATTGAATCATTTCATTTTGACAGTTTTCAAATCAAAGCAACTGGCTATTGGTGTTTGCCTTTTTCTAGTACTGTTGCTAATGTGTAATTTTGTCATGTCACAAATGTGCCGTAATAACCACTATAATTTAATCTCAGTATATTGCCATCATTTCTAAAGTGTAAGATCATGGCTATAGCAGCATATGCATAAAAATCCAGAGAGTACTACCTAGAGTTATGGTTTTCAAACAAAATTCATGGAGAGCAAATCAAATCATTATACTCAAACACAGTTTTAGCTACTGATGTAAGTCTCAATTTTCAAAAATAATGTCAGCCAAGTTGACTGAATCAATAGTTCAATATTCATAGGCCCCAGACTAAGGCTCTGGAGCTTATTCTTTTGAGTAAAAAGAGATTACACAAAAGTGGAATGTTATAGGAGAAATGGCATGGACTTTGAAATCAGGAAACTCAACCTCATCCTTCTCCATTGAATATCCATTGAATTTTCCCAACACCATGTGTTATAAAGACTGTCTGTCTTATCTCCCATGTTTTGCTCATTTTTTAAAAATATTTTATTTAATTTATATTTTCTGTGTATGAGTATATTGCCTGCATGTGTGTGAGTGCACCCATGTTTTGCAATGTCGCGGAGGTCAGAAGAAGGCCTCAGATTCCCCTGAAACTAGAGTTAAGGATGATTAGAAACTGCCATGTTCATGCTGGGAACAAAACCCAGGTCCTCTGCAAGAGCAGTCAGTATTCTTAACCGCTGAGCCATCTCTCCAGGCCCTATTTTTCTCATTTTTGTCAAATGTCATGTCACTGTAGATGTGTGGGATTGTATCTGAACCTTCTTTACTTTTTGCATTGATCTACATATTTGTTTTTGTGCCAATAATATGATAGTTTTGTATTATGACTCTGAAATACAACCACTAATAAGGTCTGTTGATAGCTCTGCCACAAGATTGTTACTTTTCCTCAGGACTGCTTTGGGTGTCTGGGAACTTTTATGCTTCCAAATGAATTTTAGATTGTTTTTCTATTTCTTTGAAGAATGGATTTGGAATTTTTTTTTGCAATTGCATTGAAATTGTAGATTGGTTTTGGTATGATAGATATTTTCACAATAATAGTTTTTCCAGTTGGTTCCTAAACACATTCTTTAGACAATGGGGAGGAGAAGCAGGCTAACATGTCAAGCATGTCATAGGGATATATGGAATCAGAGTTAAACATTTTTAAAATGTGTTCAACATGATTATTAAGAGTTGTCCTCTTGAGGGCTGGAGACATTACCCAGTGGTTAAGAACACTGACTATTTTGGCAGAAGGGTGGGCTCAAATCCCAGCACCCACATGACAGATAACAACTGTCTGTAACTCCAGTTCCAGGAGATCCAACAGCCACTTCTGTACTCCACAGGCATTGCATGACGGGTACATTTACCTACATGCAGGCATAACACTCATACACATGAAAAAAAAATGACAAATAAAATATTTAAAAAAAATCTTGTCCTCTTGAATATCATTTTCATCCTAATTAAGCTTACCCAAACAGGAAAATAAAATAAGCTATAATTAAATGTATTTGTCAAAGTTGCATATATAGAGTGTGACCATAGAGAAACATTAATTTTTCCTTTCTTTCTAGCTAAAAATCCAGTTTTTTCTTATATTTTCTTCATTTTTAAAATTTTTAAAATGTATTTGTGTGTTGTGTGTGTACCTATATTAATGTATGTGTATATACATATAAATCGAGGCCAGAGGACAACATTGGGCACCATTCTCCAGAACGTCTCCAAACTCCTCGAGCACTCATCGCTATTCTTGCCGTTTTTAAAAGTAAATTTTACATGAAAATTGATTTCCCAGAGCCCCCTCTTCTCAAAGGAATCACACACTCTATCCTTAATGAAATATAATTCTTACTCAATTCTAAACCATTAGTCAAATTGAATTTTGAGGATTAGTTCACAATGAATTATCTGACATGGTATCAAAGCAATAGGTGAACTCTTCATTTTGAAGAGTACTCAACTTACTTGATCCTGTCATTTTCAGGGATGATGAAGAGTTGGTCTAAGACTCCATGAATATCTCAGTCTGCAGTTGCTAAGTCCTTCATTTAAAATGGGATGGTAATTATGTTTTCAATATTTTAATTGAAATTTTGATATTTTTATAGAAAACATTTTGATGGTATCTAGATCTCCTTGCTAATTCACACCTTGCACCTCCCTTTGATGGCCCCATACCCCACCAAACTCAATGTACTCCACTATATAAGGCCTATAGAGTCTGATTTGTGTCCTCACATGTCCTTCAGAGTAAGTCCATCCACTGGAGCATGCTTAGTGCTCTATGTGCACTCTGGAGAATCAAAATAGTTCCTCTTGATTGCATGGCAAGCATGCTACCAACTGAGTCATCTTCTGAGCCTCTCTCTCTTTCTCTCATCTCTCTGTCTCTCTCCCTCTTTCTTTTGAAGTATTTTGAAATCAATGCCTTAGAAGCCTGCTTGACAGGTGAGAACCACTCTTCCCTTTTTCTAGAAAGTTTTAGGTGTTACTTATGCAAATTAATTCCCAGGAGTATGTTTTAATGAGAACATATGGAGAAATTATGATAATCTAAGAACATAGATAAATAAAAATGCATCAAAATGAGTACATTGTATGGTTGGTTGTTCATGCCTGAAATCCCGGGACTCCTCATGAGGCATCAAGAGGATTACCCCAAGTTCAAGTTCAGCCTAAATTCCATAATAAGATCTTTTCTCAATAAGAAAAAAAGGGGGGGGGGTGCTGAAGAGATGGCTCAGCAAATAAGAGCACTGACTGCTGTAGCAAAGGATGCTCTTGTAGAGGACCTGAGTTTCTATTCCCAGAACACACATGGCAACTAACAACTATCTGTAACTCCAGTTCCAGGTAATCTGATGCCTTCTTCTGACCCCTGTCGCTATTGCATGACACGGAACCAATACAAATAAATGTGAAATAAAAACATTTTTTAAATAAAAAAAGAATTACAATGAAATGAAAATATATTTTCAAGATTATTTACAAAAACTGTAAAGGATTATTCAAACAGATCAATAGTAATTATTTATAGAACAAATGTGCATGATATATTTAGTTTAACGTCAGGCTGTTTTTAAAAAGTAATGGAAAAATTGAAGCTGGGTGTGGTGGTGGTGCACGCCTTTTATCACAGCACTCTGGAGGCAGAGGCAGGCAGATCTCTGTGAGTTGCAGGCCATCCTGGTCTACATAGTGAGTTCCAGGGCAGCTGGGGCTACAGGGAGACCCTATCTCAAAAAGACCAAATAAATAAAAAAATAATAAAATTAATTTTTTTCAGTACAGTAAGCTGCATTTTAAAAAGAAGATTTTATACAATTTCTTTCTTTGATATTTGTGACTTTATTTTTTTTAAATTAACCAGTCAGAACACTTCAGTCCATATGTGTGTGTGTGTGTGTGTGTGTGTGTGTGTGTGTGTGTGTGTATGTATATATGTACGTATTATTTTTTTTTGAGACATGGTCTCCCTGTAGCCCCAGCTGGCCTGGAACTCATTATATAGATCAGGCTGACCTTGATCTCACAGAGGTCTGCCTGCCTCTATTTCCCTCCTGAGTGCTGGGAAAAGGCATGTGACACCATGCCATGGCATGAAATTTAATTTGGTATAAATTAGCTACAAAACTGTTTAGGAAAAAGAGTGATCCTGTGAGGCACTATGATTTTCAATTGCAGTCTTGGTGGCTTACCCATGCACAAGGAGAAGATTAGGGTCTTCACAAGACACACTCTTTCTTTATATACTGTCCAAGGATTTCATTTGTTCCTCCCTCCCTCCATCCCTTTCTTCCTTCCTTCCTTCCTTCCTTCCTTCCTTCCTTCCTTCCTTCCTCCCTCCCCCTCCCTCCCTCCCTCTCTTCTTCCTTCCTTCCTTCCTTCCTTCCTTTGTATTAAATGATTTTTGTATCAAAGGGACCTAAACCATCACTTTTGATGACCTTAATTGATCACAAAAAATTATTACCAGTCTCCTATACCATTTAAGATAAAAGATTTCAAGCTTTCTTTTAATGTTTTATGTTTTTGTGAAATTACAAATCTAGATGTGAATCAAATGTTAGTACAACGTGGTAAATAATATTTATAAAATTTCCTTTGAAATATTTGTACCTTCATTCATGGTCTACACTTATACATTTATATTGTCATAAAATGAAGAGGGTCATATTTTTCACACATCAATTATCTACATCTGAAAAGCTTTCAGGAGAAAGTAAAATTGATCCAAATTTCTCAATTGAGATGGTCAGTGTATATAATTTATTGGTTTGTCTAAGCATAAACAGAACACTTTTGTAGATAACTGTTGCAACTTTTAATAAGTAATTCATTCAATGCCTGGAATTAATAAAAAAAAATTAAAGCATATCTCAGCTGATTTTGGTTCTACTTAGGTAAAAATTAAAGTCTAAATGTTTGATTTTAGACAACTTGTTTAAATTTTCTAATCATTATTTTCTCATCTATAGAAATGAATATAAATTCCTTTTAATATTTCTCAAAGCATTGATTTTGAAGTAGAAGACACATCAAATATGACATAAATGGTAATGATAATTATCCAATAAATACAAATTTTACCAAACTTTCAATAATTTAACTCTATAATGGACCAAATATGACATGAAATTCACACATCACATTTTAAATTTTGTTCCAATCCCTGGCTAGAAATAAGTATTGAGTGCAGTGCTGTCATACTAGATTGAGAAGCAACCAAGAATGCAGCCATGCCACAGTGAAAGTAAACAGTTGACATCTTACAGTGCCTTGTTAAACCATGATGGTTAACAGATGAAATAGAAAGAATGAATTTTTAACTTAGTATAGCTTCAATTTATGGTAGGTCTGTCAGTATGGGGTCTAATTATAGGGTAGAATCTGTAGAACAGCTTACTATTATTATTAGTATCACTGCTACTATTTTTCCAGACTGAGTTTTCCAAGTGGGAAATAAGGAGCTAGAGTGTGGAATGTGGGATGTGTATGTGAAGGACACTAAGAATCAACTAGTGTAGTGAAACTTGAGGAATGGGCATGGTCATGGATCCAGGAAGGTAAACTGCGAGAAATGCTTACTGACAGTGCTAGCAAAATGGCCCTTCAAAGTTATTATCTATCAGGCCTAGTCATCCTTATCAGAAAAATCCACATTAGTCACAAGGATAAGTGCACATTAAGTTGGCTTAGTATTCAGAAAAGAGGGAAAAAAATTCTTCTGAATCATAATTCTGTGTTTATCCATGTTTATTAAAGAACAAAATTATTTAAGTTCTATGTGATGAAACCATGCTTTTAAAAGCAGGAGCTTAAGGAGTGGTGATGTAGCTCTGTAGTAAAATGTTCAAACTCCAACTGTTATGGAGTGCATCACTGGAGAAAGAAAATTGCTAAAACAAAAGCCTTTATTAGCCTGTCAGTGACTGCACTGTGTATTTGGGTCCCAAGTGCCATCCTGAACCATATTTAGGGCAAGTTTTTACACAGAAAAAGCACATGTGGGATGAAAAGTTTGAGTTTCCAAGCATTTCCATAGCTTAGGGGTGGAAATTCCCTCTAACAATTACTTTTCTGTAAAAGCAAGTCATAAAGAAACACAGAAGCCATAAATCTGCAGTTAGCAGGAGCAAGCAGACACATGGTAACCTGTTCTCTAGGTAACCAGAAGCCTGTTGAAGAGTTGCCAAACTCATACATTGGTGCAGCTGAGCAACACTACCTGTTCACACACCCTGGGCAAACTGTCTTTATTTTTCAGAATGTAGATTCAGTCTGGACTCCAACATAGTGTAGAAGAAGGTCAAGAAGGTGCCTTATCACACAGCACTGCAAAAAAAGTGGTAGTTTGGTTAATTACTTACATTTAAGATAAGCTAAAATAGACTAAGACAAAATATTTTTTTTAATTTCGATAAAATTTGGGTACAATTCCCCACAGCATTGTTCAACATGTAAAACAAAGGAGTGGACAGAACTTTTGGGGGTAATATGGAAAGAGTAATTCAGCGCTCTCATTCATTGCCATTCTTTAATGATTTTAAGTACAGAATACTACAGGCAATAGAGACAAGATCTAGTCCCTGAATCTAACATCAATTTCACTATGCATGAATGTTGGAAAAATGTAGCTGGAATATTGGGGGGGAATAATATGACATGAGATGTAACAAGGTATAAGTAAAGCTCAAAAATTATTTTACTGTGGCTCATATTTAACAAAATATGAGGAAGAATGCATTATAAAAATTAACAAAAAGGAAGGTATTCAACTAGCTTATCTTTGATGACATCTACTTTTTATTCAGTTGATGCAAATCAACTTAAAAGATTAAATCACTGCAGAGATAGAGCTTGGTGTACTGTTTTGGAATGAGGTATTGACAGTAATTAAACTTATAACTCTTAAAGCTCTTGTGTAGGCCTGTTGAGGCTTTAGTAGGTGTTCCAGTATATGTCAATCCCCAGGTTCTGAGTGTCTACCTGACTTCAGAAAGCATTGGAAGACCCTCAGCTACTTTTTATGTGAGTAACCTCAATGCATCCTCACAGACTTCCAGGTGCCTCTTTTCTAATACGATTTGAGTTTAGATCTTATTTTCTGTCAGTTATTTATAAGAAGAAGATGCCTATTTAAAGTCCTTACTCCTAAAATCTTCTCAGAGTCCTCCTCTGAAACATTTCCCTCACTTCTCCTTGGAAAATTTTTGAAGTTTGAGTAAGTAACATGTGTCTTATGCTTTTCTACATTCAGATGCTCTTAGTGTAATACTCGAGCCTATCAGGCTACCACTGAATTTTAGCAAATGGAATATCACATTTGCCTCCTTTGACACCTACCTACATAAATTCTGAACATTAGAAATGTTGATACAGAGCAAATGCACCACCAAAAACATGTAGTTCAAAGACATCAGAGACTCTTGAATCTGTGCTTTACTCCCAAGGGAGGGAATATTTTTGATAGTTTTAATTTCAAAGTGTCAGGTCGGCTTATTTCTTGTTAGAAGGCTTCATATTTTAATAATGTTGTATCAATGATTGTTTCAACTTATAATTCATTGTAGGGAATATCAACAAATTCTCACAGACATGTAATCTATTATGCCATGTCTGCAAAGCTTTCTATTTCTATTTTAATTTTTTTAATATTTACCATTTTTCAATTTTGTTGACATAATGAGTTTCTACTGTGAGACAACTGTAGCATATTCTCACAGGACAACCCCACCTTAATGACCAGGTAGCACAGTCCTCCAGAAACTGAAAAGAGACAAGGGCAGAAGTATATTTGAAGGTGTCCACTCCAGCCACTCATGTACAGACATGCGGAAACAAACTCATAAGCTACATGACATAAGCACCTCTGATCAAACAAGTAAAAAGTTATTTTAACCAGAATTTGTAGATAACTAAATATCCATTTAGTCAAAATTTGGGTAGCATTGTTCTCTTTACAAACTGCAGAAAAGGATTTCTGATTATAAACTGTCTAGTATTAACAACTCCTGAATGGAATTAAAGCTAATTTGCAAACACAAACCATGCACATATATTATGAATGTCTTACACTGTAACATTGCTTCATGTGGGAAGAGGTAGGCAAGAAAATTCAGAAAGAAAGCAGAAAGGAGACTATCCCAATTATTTATTATAAAGACAAGAAGGGATTCTAAGAATTACAGGTTTGTGATGAAAGTAAGGTACTCTTTGGGTGAGATCTTACCTGAGAGTCCAAGTCTTCCTATGTTTTTATCAGAGTTGCCTGGAACGTGTATGTTCTAGAAATGGAAGGCAAACTAATGGATATGTAATGACAAGACAGGACCTCAGAATGAATCTAGAAAATAAGTCTATATAACCTAGAAGGACTTAGTAGTGTCATTTATTTGCATTATAACCTAGTTCACTATATCTATATACTATTACTCAAATAGTAGTCCCATATTCTCCCACATTAATAGTGCAACAACTCTAAAATACTTGCTACATGCTGTTTGTTAGACTTGATTCAATTTTTGTTTCTAAATTTAAAGCAAAATTTATTAAAAATATATAGCATTTCTCATTTTGGAGTACATAAAGTATAAAACTGACAATTTTAAGTTTGAAGAAGACACTATGGGGAACAATGAGCACCTGTGTATGAAAGATGTAATTCATATGCCTTCTACTCAACAATGACATTTTCATTGGCTCTTAGGGAACCTTAGTACATAGATTCAACAATACTTGTACAAGAATGTGATTGGTACAGCTATAGATTACCCAGCCATAGAGGACATAAGAACACTATGTTACTTTGTTACAGCTTATTTTCTTGCTAAAATAGGGCCTACCAGGCAAGATGTTCCCAAAAATGGCATAGTGGTAAGACTGTCTAAGGGCTGGCCAACTAACTGCTCTCCTGATTGAGTTTGTGGCCTGCTCCACAGTTGGAAATTCTTATCTGGTTCTGTAAACATGGCCAAAACTCATGGCTAAGGAAGTCAAAGGCCCAAAGTGGGAATCCTTTGATATTGTTCTGCTAAATAGCCATGATGTCTGGCTGCCTCCTAAATACCTGTATGTTTATCCATGAATTTCTGTAGCTTTCACTTTTATTAACTGTTTGCTCATTTCTGGGCCCTGCTCATACACAGGATTGGCAGAAGGAAGCATTTTTCTCCAGAATCTAACAGGTTTTTTTTTTTTTTTTTTTTTTTTTTTTTTTGTGTGTGTGTGTGTGTGTGTGTGTGTTTTATTTTATTTTATTTTTTTGGGGGGGGCTTTTTGAGATAGGGTCTCCCTGTAGCCCCAGCTGTCCTGGAACTCACTATGTAGACCAGGCTGGCCTTGAACTCACAGAGACCGTTCTACCCTCCATTGTGGACACATTCACACATTCCTAAGGAAATGTTCTTTCTAATCCATTTCATCAAATGATCTACTTCTAATGTGTCTTTAAAGAAACATAATCTGAAAGTGAGTGTTAGTTTTTATAACTAGGCTTCTTACAAAAGAAAAAAAAAAGAGAAGAGAAGAAAAGAAAAGAGAAAAGAAGAGAGAAAAGAAAGAAGAGAAGAGATGAAAAGAAAAGAAAAGAAAAGAAAAGAAAAGAAAAGAAAAGAAAAAGCTTAATGCTTTTGACCAGTTGCCACTCTGTCTTGTTCAATCATCACATCAGGATTTGATATTTATTTTAAAGATTAAAAAGAAGAATTTCAAGATATATAGCCTGTCCAAGTTTACATATTGAGATATTGTAATTATATTCTTGAAATAAAGCTTAGTTAATTCTCAGTAACTTACATTTTTAAACAATATAACTTGTAAATAAAAGTATTTAGGTCAGTTTAGTTAGAAACAAATATTGAAAATTCATGATGAAGACTGTATTTATAGGTAAGAAGTAAACTCAGAAGCTGCTGTGCACAGAATCCTTTAAACTAGTGAACATTCCAAATTTGATAAGAAAATATTATTTTTCTATTTTAATAAGATAGTTCCAAGCTGCAAAGAAAAATAGATTGAATTAAAATAAATGTCAGAGAGAATATTTCATTACACATGTATGAATCCAATTTATAAAGAATGTCAGGTAAATTTTAAACTATTTGAATCATCAGTTTTTAAAATATTCCTTTTCTGAGAGTTGTGTTGATTCTTATTGTACTTGAAAGACATTTGGGGAATTT
>NW_008360303.1:4616673-4660298 GCF_000622305.1 Nannospalax galili
TTGAGAATGAAAGAACAGTAAGAGAGACCATATGCAGTATGTTCTTCTGACACAGATATCTTCTTTAGGGTAAGCAAGTTTTTCTGTATTGTTAATTAATTTACCTTTGAAACCTGAGGAAAACAAAACATTATATCCTTTTTTATTTTAAATATTATTATTTTTATTTTTTTATGTGTATGCATGTATTGCCTGCATGTAGGTAAGGGCGCCCATGTCTTGTAATGCCCCCATTGGTGAGAAAGAGCTGTAGGATCCCTTGGGACTGGAGTTACAGACAGTTGTTAGCTACCATGTGGGTGCTGGGATTTGAACCTGGGTCTTCTACAAGAAGAATCAGTGTTCTTAACCACTGAGCCGTCTCTCCAGCCCCACATCATATTCTTTTAAAGTCAGAATACTGTCAGGGAACAACTCTCCATGTGGAATAATGACTATGTAAAATCTATAGCCATATAATTGGAAGTGTACATTAAATCTTAATAACATCATTGACATCTTATTTACATAATATAAAATCCATCATCACTAACAAAAAATTCAGGGCTTTAATAAATACCTAGATTTGGTCACTTATCACCACACTCCAATTTTAGAGTATTCTAATAACTCCTAATCCCTGTATCACTTTGAAGTTACTATCTTTTTCCCACCAATCTCTAAGTAACCATTGGAATTTTCTATCACAGTTTTATGAAAAACTTTATTTAAATAAAAATCCCTTAGAAAACAAAAAGTCCATTATCTTTCAAGTAAACTGTCTTTTAAAATATACATGTTTTAACTTTTAACTTTCATTTTTTCTGATTTTATATTTTTGAAATGTATTCCATATATTACTTATTCATCTGTATAACAATGACAAATTTGTTTCTATTTTTCTTATGATAAATAATGATGTAATGAACAATAAAAACATGCATTTGTGCAAAAATGTATTTTGTAATTTTTTTAATTAGATCTCTAGGAATAGAATTTTTTGATTAGACGTTTCATTTTAACTTGTAATGTAGTTAATTGTCTTTTTAAGGTACCTGATTGATTCTACACATCTATCAATGGTATATTGGGATTCTGTGTCCACTTTGTAGATGAGATCTACCTTCTCTAGAGTCATCTCATTGAATGAAAAGTGGCATTAAGTGGATTTAGTAAATAGTTCTAATGTTTATTAATGCTGTGAATATTAAATGATTATTATTAATTCGTTTTCTTTAGTAAAATCTTTTAGATAACTTTGCAAATTATTTTGATTTTCTGTCTTCATATTAACAGTTACATTTGTTTTGTATTTATTTTACTTAAAAAAATTATTGAGATTTTGCAATTTCATGCAACAATTCTTAATCAAATTTAGACCCCATTCCCCAACCATGCCTCCCATCCTGCAACCAGACCTCATGTATTCTGCCATGCATGTTAAGTCCAGGAGTAGGGGATGGTGGGAGGCAGGTGTTATTGGGGGGAGGATGGGATAATGTGGGTGCTAGAATTAGGGTGGGAGGAGGGTGGCTGGATGAGAAGAAAAAGAGTAGAGCAGGATTAATCTTGCGGGGGGGGTAGGAAACCCAGAGGGAATGCCCTCAAAACCCCTTGAGAAATGCATATAAGCAGTAGAAAGATTAGTGCATGTGTATACGTGGAAGCTGCTTCTTGAGTGGTTGGTGATGGTGGTCCAGGAGAACACCAAAGTAACACAGGGAATTGTCAAGCCTCTTGGTTATCTCCCAGAACTAGTAGCTAAGACCCTTCTGCTGAAGACAAAACATACTTCGGATAGTAGACTTGAACAAATGGAGCAGGAACTGAATTTAAAACTGGCTATCATAATTCTAGATGATGATTTGCAAACTTCAAAGGGAAAAAAAAATCAATGGTCCATCCAGCCCTAAAGCCTAATAACCATAATGACCTGCATGATGAACTACCTCTATTGGTTAAGTAGTGGCACTGTTATCTGGGAGCAATCGACACCTATCTAATTGGACTTAAAGCCCTCTCAATGGTAGTGAACACATGGGTGACACTGTAAACTCAGCCAAATACAAATTACAGGAGAGGACATAGACCCTAGATAAAGCCTTATCTCTTTAATATCTCTAAATAAATTGAATTTCTTCTTATATACTTAATACAGATCCTTATATTTACAGACAAACATACTGTACACCAGTGATGAAAGCATTTTCTATTTGAAACTACTGTAGAATTGCACAACTGGTCAGACACAGAGAATATAGATCTGAGAGATGCCCTCTTCTAGGTGACACATCTATAGTTGAACTTCTTCAACAAAGGCTTGTGGAACATAGCAGAACAAGGGGTAGAGAGAAAACTAATGGGTCCCTCAACTCTCACCAGTAAAGCTTCTTTATAAAACAGAGTGTGATGCACACAGAAGGCCACAACTGGTCGGGTTTTAAAGAATAGGAGACTGCACAGTGCATATCCCTAAATAGGACTTCTACACTGAACCTCACCCACCCAAGGCTCAGGGACCATTGTGCAAAAGGGGGATGGAAGATTATAAGAGCCAAGGCTGGTTCATTATCACAGGGAAACAGAAGCTTTCAGGCCACTGGAAGCTTGCACATGTGAACTCATTGCCACATTGTGGAAATGGTGGCATTGAGCATAGGACCATTCCAACTCAATTAAGCTAGGGCCCAGAGGGGAGGGGAGAAATGAGTGATGGGTCAGCTCTAGACTGAGAAATATTGGAGCCTGATTGCTACTGCTTGAGGGAGGTTATACCTTACACGCAATTACTAGATGGGTTGACTAGACTCCAGTGGACAAATTTACACTGAAGGACATCTGGGTACAAATGCTTGTTTTATTTTATTTTTGATACAGGGTCTTTCTGTAGCCCCAGCTGTCCTGGAATTCACTATGTAGACCAGGATGACTTTTATTTCACAGATTCACCTGCTTTTGCCTCTCCAATGTTGGAACTAAGGTATTCCTTTAATTTTTTTTTTTAATGTTGGTATTTAAAATGGAAACATTTTTTGTCTGGAATAATTTGTTGTTGTAGTTTTTCTTTTGTTTTTTTGTTTTTGAGACAGGGTCTCTCTGTAGCCCCAGCTGTCCTGGAAGTCACTATGTAGACCAGATTGACCTGGAACTCACAAAGATCTACCTGCCTCTGCCTCCTGAGTGCTGGGATTAAAGGCGTGCACCACCACGCCCGGTCTTGGAATAATTTTTATTTTTGCTTTCATTCTATATAATATTTGTTTAATGCTAATTATAAGATTTTCTCTTGTCTCCCCAGGGAAATTTTAACATCTTAGATGATATATTTATATTATATTATAGTTTAGAAAAGTTTGTATGTGTTTTTCGTTTAAAGATTCTACTTCATTTGTTTTTGGCTAGTCGATTGTTGCAGGACCACTTATTATAAACACTACGCTTTCTTTTCTTTCTTTCTTTTTTTTTTTTTTTTGGTCTTTTTGGTCTTTTTGAGACAGGGTCTCCCTGTAGCCCCAGCTGTCCTGGAACTCACTATGTAGATCAGGCTGGCCTCAAACTCTCAGAGATCCACATGCCTCTACCTCACCGAGTGCTGGGACTTTAAGGGTGCACCACGATGCCCAGCTTATAAACACTACTCTTAAGCTGTTGAATTGCCTTGCAAGTTTTTTGAATTTCAAATGATCATAAATATGAGGATTTGTTACTGTATTCCATTCTATTGTCTGCCTTGTACCAATCCTGCAAGCAGTCAATTGCAAAACTGATAAACATACTATCTCCAATTTTCTTCTTAAAATTTCTGTATAATGGGTACTTAACATGTCTACATAAATTTAAATATGATCAAGCAAATTTCTAGTAAAGAAAGTAAGTTAGGTAGTTGAAAAGAACTATTTGTGAATCAGTCTGGGAGAGTGTTGAGATTTCCATTTATTCTGATCTTCATTTTCTTTTGCAATGTTTTCAGTGCACTGCACCTGTGCATTTTGCTGTGTGTTAAACAATATTCCCCTTTTTCATTCCTTTAATTCATCCTTTTCATAGCATTCTGAATTGCTGAGTTTGTTCTTAATTTCTTCAGTTTTTCTTGTCTATTTGGGAGTGCATTAAAACACAACTACCTTTTTTTTTTTTTTTTGGTCCTTGTGAGACAGGGTCTCCCTGTAGCACTAGCTGTTCTTGAAGTCATTATGTGGACAAGACTGGCCTTGGACTCATAGAGATCTGCCTGCCTCTGCCTCTCGAGTGCTGGGATTAAAGGCATGCACCACCATGCCCAGCATCACACCTACCATTTTTTACACTGTTCCTAAGTCATATCAATTTCCTTTACTGATTACAGCAATACACTTAAAAAAAAATAACTTACTTGATTTTGGCTGCTATCTCCAAGTACTAAGTTTTTAAATATTTTTTTGGATCCTGGGATATATTTATTCTTGTATTTTTCACGTCAAATTTCTATACTATGTTGAATAGAAATAAGAAAAGGGTACATCTTGTACTCTTTTTATTTTAGGAAAATCTTCTAGACTTCCATTAACTAAGAATGTATGAAATTTATATATATGCTTTATATATTCAAATGTGATCCATTTTATTAGTTTGTAGAGTATTTTGTTCCCACTGGCTGTTGGAATTTGTCAATGAATTATCTGTGTCTATTAATCTAATCATAATATGCTCTAAAATTAATTTCTTATGATTGATTTTGAAAATTAACCTGTATCAAACAAAACTAAGTCTTAGAACTTATAGTTTTATCTGATATTTTCATGTATCCTTTGTGAAATCACAAACATATTGTTATCCATATTAACATGAAGTGTATCCATATCAAATGAATGTTTTGCAAAATTACCATAATTTGAAATCTTTAATGATGATTATGCAGCCTGTGTGAATAGTTGAGGTGCTCAATAAATTCTAAATATAAATCAGATTTAAACACAAGCAAAAATCTATTCCTTCAGGGAATAAAAAGATCCCCAAAACAACAAAAATTTCAAAAAAATACTACATTAGTGTACATTTCTCGAAACTTTCTCTACCACTTAGGTTAGTTATTAATTTTAACTAAAGCAAAATAGCTACTGTTCTAAAATGAAAACCAGCAGGAAAAAGTAACAGCTTTTGTTATGAATGAGCATGTTAATAAAATAGCAAATTTTATTTTGCAGATATAATTGCCCATACTTGTTTTATGCCTTTTAAATTGCATTCACAGAACATTATTAATATACTCTATCTATCGTACTGTGAAACGAGCAATCTAATATGTTAATTGATAACTCCTCAAAATAATTTTATTTTAACTTGTCTCTATATAGAATTTCTTAGAACTAATTATTTTAGCTGTTTACGTGTCCGTGGTTTTAATTCATCTAAAGTTCTTAGGTATTATTGTGAAACTGAGAACTCTAAAACCTAACTACTTTTACTTTTGAGTTTTACTTGTCATATGAAATTGCGAAGAATTTTGTGGACCTAATCCGTTGTTAAACCTGTTAAATCAGTCTCTCTCTCTCTCTCTCTCTCTCTCTCTCTCTCTCTCTCTCTCTCTCTCGTCCTGATTCTTAAAATAAAAATAAGGAAACCATGTTAATAGCATAAACAAGGATCAAATTTCTATAATAAAAATTTATAAATGTCATTAAGAACTGTGAATTTTTGCATTAAACTAAGATCTGTGTCATTCCACCCTCTCTCATCTCAATGACAGAGACATTCCATTCCAGAAAGATACAAAACTAAAAACCCATTACTCTTATGATCAGCTCCAGGCAGGCTATAGCCTGGAAAGAGCACACTGGTTGTTGTTTTCCATCCTGTGGCCAACTATTCACTGCCCTTATTAACTTTTCTGAGATTGCAACCAAGGTGAGACCTCCCTTGTCCCGCCAAGTCTCCAGTCATGACAAAACACCCAATATCATTATGTCAAGATGGAATGTCCCTATTTTAATAAAGTACTATGAAGAACACATTGGAAATATTGTAATGATAATAAAAAAGTATTTTCCCATTAAGATCGGGAAATGGAATCAGTGTCCTCTTTTGCTTTCTGGCTATTTACATTCTAAATGTTGCCACAGATTCCAATAAGAAATGGAGAAATCTAGAGCAAGGATGGAAATGAGAGAAAGAAGAACTGGGGAAAAACTAAGATTGGAAGGGAAATTATACTCTATTCATTAACAATAAACTAATGAATGGGTAGATTAATAGAGATTCATAAATTCAATGAGTAGAAATCTTATTCAGTTTTTGTTTTCTTGAAATTTTAAGTTTTAACACCTAATTTGTATAAATATTATTTACTTTCTGTTTTATGATTAATCTTGATAAGTTATGATAGTTTAAATTTATTTAAAAACACATTTCAATGGATTTTTATATTTTTTCTCATTTTTTCAAATTCTTTCAAACTTCATACACTACATTTTGATCGTGTTTAGATACATTGCATATCCGAGCACACTCTTACTACGTCCTACAGATTTCATGTACTCTGTTATATATATTAAGGCCTATGGAGTAAAATTTGTGTCCCCAAATGACCTTTGGAGTTTATCTGTCCACTGGAACCTGGCTAACTTATCCAGCTTCTTACCCACGAAGAAAACCTACTCTCTGAGGCATGTTTAGTCCCTAGGACCTTTGCATGCCCCAGACCGAGAAGCTCATATCACAAGACCTCACCCCTCCTGCCATCTCAGCTCTTAGGTCTGAATCACTCAGATCTTTGCAAGTTCTAGATATGCAAGTCCCTACAAGAACACTAGTGAGTCCCCTCCTTATTCAAAGACCTGCTTGTACCCTGATCAACAAATGAACTAAGACCAGTTCTTACACTCCTTCACATATAAACATATAATGGCCTAAACATTGAACACCAAGCAACACTCAGCTGGGTCATAATATGACCATTTTTGCAAACAGCAATGATACAATTACCCACTCAACAAAAAGATATTGCTTACCTCTACCAAGAAGCACCACCATTCATACAAATTCAGATGACTAAGTCTCATTGAAAAGACACAAACAGCATGAAGTACAAGACAATAGTCTCCTTCAGAAATTAACACACTATCGTAATGTTAGTTAAGGTGATATCTTAGCTGTTGTGTCACAAGATAATGATTTCTATATAGGAATTATAAATATGATCAAGGAACTCAAAGATTATATGAATAAAAGACTAAACTAAGATCACAAAAAAATAAATATTAAAAAAAACAAATACATAGTTCAATGAAATAACTAAAGCAATTCATAGGAGAGATTTCTTTTAATAACCATTCCACATTCTTCAATTTTAATCCTCTCATTCATTCTACAATATACTTCAATTACTACTTTTGTTCTTTCTATTTCCATTTTGACAATATCTTTACCTTACATACCAATCCCCTTTGATTTAGAGCATTCCACTTTTCCTTAATCTTCTTTAAAAAATTATATTTCACTTCATTAACCTTCATATCTCTTCTTCATCTGATTTTTTTCTGTCTTATCATTATTATAATCATTGTTAAAAATTTTACATTGTTAAAATAGTATTTGAAAACACTATTTAAATTGAGATAATTATATTCTAGTAAAAACCTAAGGAGATATAATGAAAAGCATCTTAAGTATCTAACAGTTATAAATACAGGTAAAATATATTAATATCTCTTGTTGTCTTACAAATTTTAAATTAATGATTTGTTAAAGATTTAAGTTTTTATGACAGGAACTTTGAAATTGCTTTTGTTAAAAGCCATTTGCTTTTCATTTGGACATACAAGGCACCCAAACAAGATAAAATTTTGTCATTTCTACCTGCATTCTTTGTAAAAACAGAGCCTAGATAATATTTTTTTAGTGGGAAGGGCTGAATTCTGAAGCAGTAGAAAATATCTCCTAAAATTCAGCTCATCTATCAAACAATAGGGACCTTTTGAATAATCTTATAGAACCAAAATTGAAACAAGGATAAACCAGATACCATGATGACCAAAGCTGTTTAACTGCACATATCTCTCCTTTTAATTAAAAAAAAATCAGATTCAAAGCTGTGACCAGTAGATAGATATCTTTAGTTGCTTTCCCAATGTGGTCACATTATTAAAATATATTTTTTAAATCTATAAACATCTTTAGTTATCATAAAAAGGCATATAACCAAGCTTAACCAGTCAGGATGTTTTTCTCTTAAAATTTTAAAAGAAAATTAAGGAAAGACCTATCTATACAGATTCAAGAAGCATATAGAACACCAATTACACATGAGCAGGAAAGAAATTCCCCATGAAATATCATAGTAAAAACATTAAATGTACAGAACAAAGAGAGAGTACTAAAAAGATGCTCAAGAGAAAGAAGTTACATATAAAGAAAATCCTATCAGAATTACAGATGGCTTTTTAATGCAAACTATGAAAGCCAAAAGAAACTGGACCAAAGTATTCCCAGTTCTAAATGACCAGGGATGCCAATCTCAAATACCTAATCTAGGAAAACTATCTATTGAGGTCAAATGAGAATGGAAAATTTTTGATGATAAAAATAGGCTGAAAGAATTCATGTCCAACAAACCAGCCCTATAGAGAATACTCAAAGCAATACAAAGAACTGGAAAAGTAATGAGGATACACAAGAAGCTACTGAAGAAAACAAAGGTATAATAATGGAAACACAAAGAAATTAAAATGACAGTATCCAGTACACATCTTTCAGTAACAACACTAAATATCAATCACTTCAACTCTCCTGTCAAAAGACACAAGACAGTAGAATGGATCAAGAAAGAAAGTCAAACTTTTTGTTGTCTTCAAGGAACTCATTCAACTTCAAGGAAAGATACTACATTACGGTGAAAGGATAAGAAAAAATATTTCAAGCAAATGTTTCTAAGAAGGAGGAAGCAGGCATTGCAGATAAGGACATTGAAAAAGTAATACAAAACCTCCTCACTAAAAAAGGTCCTAGGTCCAGATGGATTCATAGCAGAATTCTACCATTCAAAGAATATTTGCAACTAATACTGCTGAGATTATTCAAAATGAAAGAAGCAGAAGAATTCCCAAACTCCTTCTAGCAAATCAATAGCACTCTAATACCAAAACTAGGTAGACACACACACACACACACACACACACACACACACACAATGACAACCATAGGCTCATAATTTTAATGAGCATAGATGCAAATATATTCAAAAAATACTCGTGAACCACATTCAAACATAAATAAAAGATCATTCACCACTATCAATTCAATTTTATTCCATAGATGCAAGAAAGTTTCAATATACATAAGTCAATAATGTAATAAAATGTGTAAATGGACTTAAAGACAAAAAACCACATGGACATCTCAATAGATGCAGAAAAGGCCTTTGACAAATTTGAACAAGAATATGTTAAAAGTCTGGAGGGAACATACCTAAACATAATTTAAGATATATACAATAAACTATTTGCCAACATCATTCTAAATGAAGAAAAACTGGAAGCATTCCCATTAAAATCAGGAACCAGACCAGGCTGTCCATTATCTCCATTCCTTTTCAATATAGTCCTTGAAATTGTTGCAAGAAAAATAAGACACAAGAAGAAAATTAAAGGAGTACTAATTAGAAAAGAAGAGGTCAAATTATTACTATTTACCGACAATATATTATACATAAGAGATCCCAAACATTCCACAAGAAAACCATTAGAAATGATTACTAGTCTCAATAAAGAGGAAGTTTACAAAATCAACTTATAAAAATCATTATTCTCTCTCTCCATGCCATAAAAAGCATTCAATGAAACCTTCCTATTCACAATAGCCTCAAAAAAAGTAGTTCTAAACTTAACAAAAGACATTATAGATCTCTACAATGAAAAATTTAAATCTTTAATGAAAGAGATAGTGGAAGACACTAGGAGATGGAAAGACCTGTCATGCTCATGGATTGGTAAAATTAATATTTTAAAAATTATCATCTTACCAAAAAGAATATAGGTTCAATGCAATGCCAAACAAAATGCCCAAGACATTCTTCACAGAGCTAGAAAAAAAAATCATTCTAAAATTTATATGGAATCATGAAAGGTCCCGGATAGCCAAAACAATTTTGGGCCAAAAGAACAACACTAGGGGGATCACCATACCAATCTCAGACTAAATCACAGAGTTTTAGTCATAAAAACTTCATAATACTGGCACAATAATAGACACCTAGATAAATGGTAAACAATCGAAAACCCAAACATGTATGCATGTAATTTCAGCCACCTTAAACACATTTGCAACACATTTGCTAAGACCACAGTGAAAGAAAAATGGCATCTTCAACAAAAGGTGCCTTCAAGTTGTAGGCATAGAAAAGGACTTTCTAAATTGGGCATCAGATATTCAGGCATTAAGGTGAACAATAAGTAAGTAAGATCTCATTAAACGACAAGGCTTTTCTACAGCAAAAGAAACAAATAAGGAAGTAAAGAGGAAACCCACTGAGTGGGAGAAAATATTTACCAACAGAGGATTATTAAGAAGAATATACAAAGAACTCAAAAATCAAAGGAGCAAGAAGATAAACAACCCAATAAAAAGATGGGCTATAGACCTGAACAGAGAGTTCTCAAAGACATAAAAGTAGCTAAGAAACACCCTGAAAAGTACTCGGCATTCTTAGTAATTAGAAAAATGCCAATAAAAACCACTTTAAGATTGCAACTTACCCCATTCAGACTAATATCAAGAGAATGAAAAACACCAATATTCATTCACTGTTGGTGGAAATGCAAATTTGTGCAGCCACTATGGAAAGCAGTGTGAAGAGTGCTCAAAAAACTAAAAATGAATCTACCACATGATCTGGTTATATCACTCATTGTCATATACCCAAAGGACTCATCGTACTGTAGAAACACATGTACAGCCATGTTTGTTGCTGTTCTTTTCACAAGAGCTAGGAAATGGAAACAAACTAAATGTCCCTCAGACTGACAAATGGAAAATGAAAATGTGCACTTACTCAATGGAGTTCTGCCCAGCAGTAAGAAAAGATGAAATTATGAAATTTGGAGGTAAATGGAGGGAGCTAGAGACTTTTATATTAAGTAAAGCAACACAAACAGAAAAATACATGACCTATGTCTTCCATCATTTAAAAATCATAGCACCACTCTCTTATATGAGTATATATCCTTATGTAACACCAGGAGCCAGGACAATTGAAAGGAAATATGGAAGTAAAAGAAAAGCTAGAACCTGAAAGGGTGGGGAAAATAAGGTACAAATGTTACTGGGGGAGGTGGGGAAATGGGGTAATTCACCTGAGAGGGGAGGAGGGAGGTACAGGCAAGCGGCCATGGCTGGGGAGAAGGGAACTCAGGAGAGAGGGGATGGCATGACAGGAGTACTATTGCAGGGAGGGAGGGGATATTGTGGACAATTGGTCTGGGGAGAGAGGAGGGAGGTCAGATGGGTTGGAGAGAGAGTAGAGATGAATAGATCTTGGGGACCTAGGGAAGCCAGAGGGAAATATGTTATCCCTGAACCCCCCTGAGAAATACATTATACAGTGCCTAAACATATGTAGACCCTGGGGCTATATGGCAAGGAACATAATGCCACACCACTGAGAACTCCCTTCAGTGGTTGTTCAGAGTGGTCCAACAGACTCCCCAAATAAGAGAGGCTATTGCAAGAACTCTTGATTACCTCCCAGAATTGGAAGATAAGACCCCACTGCTGAAGATAGGGCATTCTTCGGACACAGGAATTAGAGTAAAGAGCAGAAGTGGCCTGGAAGCCTTCTACCTGATATTTAGCTCTCATGGTTTTAGAGAATTCAAGTTCCTTAGGGAGAAAAATCAATCAATGGTCCAACCCAGTTCTAAAGCCTAAAACAATAACCACCAGCATAGCAAACTACCTCTACTGGTAGGGGCACTGTTATCTGGGGAGTAATCAAGCTATATAGTTGGACTTCAAGCCCTCTCAACTGGAGTAAACTCATCGGTGGCACTACAAACACAGCCAAATATATATGGCTACAGAGGTCATACCTAGAGTAAACTCTATCGCTGTCATATCTCTAGGCAAATAAAATTGCTTACCATATGCTAAATATGGATCTTTATATTTACAGACAAGTATATAGTACACCACTTATTAAAGAAGCTTTTTTTTTTTGCAACACATATAGGTTTCCAAAGAATCCCACAAATGTTTAGACACAGAGAAAATACATCTGAGAAGTGCCCAGTTTAAGATGACATAGCTACAGTGGGACATCTACACCTAAGACTCATGAAACATAGAGGGACAGAGCTAGAGAGAAAACTAGTACATCCCTCAATCTCACCAGTGAGAGTACAATGCACACAAAAGGCCATAATTAGCCAACTTTTAAAAAGTAAGAGACTGCAAAGTATCTGTCCCTTGATAGGACTTCTATATTAAAACTTTCCCACCCATGGCTTAGGGACCATTGCAGATGAAGAGGAAGAAAGACTGTAAGAGACAACATTGGTTCATGAACATAAGGAATCCGAGGCTTTCAGATCACTGGAAACTTGCACATGTAAACTTATAGCAATGGTGCCATTGAACAGAGAATCTAGGCCAACTCAATCAGACAAGGTACCACAGTGGAGTAAGGCAAATGGGCGGCAGGTCAGCTCTAGACTGAGAACTATTGGGGACTGATTACTGATTACTGCCAACCATTTCTAGATGGGCTCACTAGACTTAAGTGGATGAATTTACATCAAAGGACATCTGGATACAAATACTTGACTGGATAAGACTTAACATATATGGTGGAATACATGAGGTCTGGTGGGAATTTCAGGAAGGATGGATGGGTAGGGGCTCTTAATTTGATTAACGACTGTTACATGAAATGTATAAAAGCTCAATTATTTTTAAAGACAAAAAAATCACATGATTATTTCAACAGATGTAGAAACATCCTGTGATAAAACGGAACATGCCTTTGTGATAGAATATTTTACAGATTATAGGACTGGATGGAAAAACTGTCAACATCAATATCATTCTAAATGGGGAAACACTTGATATAATCCTATAAAATCAGAATCAGTTTACCCTCTTACAATATGTCTGAAGCCCGGGTTAGAACAATAAACAAAGAAAGGGAAACTAAAGAGATGTTAACAGGAAAATAATAAGTCAAGTTTTCCTTAATTATAGATGATTCTACATAAGAGATTCAGACATATGAACCAGAAATCTTCAAGAAATGACCAATATTTTCAACAAACCATCAGGAATAAAATCAACTCACTAAATTCAGTAATCATTCTATATACCAATAACAAGTGTACTGAGGAGATTAAGAGTAGTCTCAGAAAATACACATACAAAGAAACCTTACCTGAACATGAAAAGGCCTCTACAATAAAAACACTAAATCTCTGAAGAAAGAAACTGAAGAAGACACTAGAGATGGAAAGATTTCAGATTTTCATGAATTACTGGAATTTATATTATGAAAATATTATCCTACAAAAGCTGCTTACAGACTCATTTTCCTAATCAAAATCCCATGTGATTCTTCACAGAAACAGAAAAAAAAAACCTGAAGTTCATTTGGAAATACAAAAATCCCCAGAAAGCCAAAGCAATCCTGAGCAAAAAGACCAATGGTAGACAGATTATCATATCAGATTTCAGCTATATTACAGAGTCATATAAGTAAAAACAGTATGGTTCTGGCCCAAAAATAGATATGCAGTTCAATGGAATAGAGAAAAATCCCCAAACCTAAGCATTTGAAATGACAGCCGTCTTATAATTGAAAGAGATCCCAATAAGTAAACTCTTGAGGAATCGGCACCTTCAACAGGTGGTGCTGGAAAAACTGCATGTGTACATGTAGGAGAATAGAATTTGATCCATATCTGTCATCTTGCATAGAAATCAATGCCAAATGGATCAATGACCTCAAAGTTCTTGAAATACTGAACCTGGTAGAAGATAACATAGGCAGTACCTTACAAGGTACATGTGCAGGAAAAGACATTTTATAGCAGACTTCATTCAGGATTTGAGGCAAACAATTGACAAATAGGATCTCATTAAACTAAAAATCATCTGTACAGCAAAGAAAAGAATCAATCTCCTGAGGAGGAAGCCCACAAAGAGGGAGAGAGTACTTATCAGTCATGTATCTGTTACAGGATTAAAAGCCAGTATATACAAGGTACTTAAAAAACGAAAGAATCAAGAAACAAATGATTCAATTATAAAGTGGACTAAGGAGCTGAACAGAGAATTCTCAAGAAAAGAAATAAAGTTTTCTATGAAAAAACTCAAAAGTGCTCAACATCCTTAATATCAAGGGAAATGCAAATTAAAGCTACTATGAGATTTCATCATAGTGAAATCAGAATGGCTAAGATCAAGAAAACAACTGAGAACAAATGCAAGGATGTGGGAGAAGGAGAACGCTCAATGTTGGCAGGATTGTAAAATGTGCAGCCAATATGGAAATCAGAATGGATGAATTCTTGAAAAGCAAAAAGCAGAGCTAGCATATGACCTATCTATACCACTCCTTCACATTTACAAAAGGGTTCACTATCCTGCAGAGACACTTGCTCAGCCATGTTCATTGACACTGTAGTCAATATAGCTAATAAACAGAAGCAGCTTAAATGCCCTTCAATTGAAGAATGCATAATGAAAACATGGTACATATATATTATGGAATTCTTTTTAGCTGAAAAGAAAAATTTGCAAGGAAATGGAGGGAAAGAACATCCTGACCAAGGTAACCCAGACTCAGAAAGATAAATATCATGTATTCTCTTTTATTTGTGGATCATGCCTCTGAAACTTTTGTTATGAGTATATAATATGATATAACCAGAGCATCCAGGAAAATATAAAGAACCTATGACGGAGATGGGAGGAGCTCTAGAGACCTAGCTTGTAGGGCACAGGTGATATGAAATGGGAAAAGAGAAAGGTGGAGGGAGTGACTTAACTAAGGAGGTGGCAGGGAGAGTAATTCAGGGGGAGAGAGAGGAAGGACAGGTAAATAACACTAAGAATGTTTAGAATGGTTTAGAGAAACACATTATTTTATAAACTCACTTTAAATACATATATATTATATGAATGTCTGAGTGTGTGTCTGAGAGAGAGACAGAGACAGAGACAGAGACGGTAGTTACCATGAAAGCAGCAATGGGAGACCTGTGACAGCAGAGTCAGTAGTGGTATCAGCTGCACTTGGAAGCATGGTGACCACAGGAGCTTTAGCAATAGAGTAACAATAGTGAGAAGAGTCAGATAAGTGACAAAAAATGATGGCAACTGCTGCACCTGTGAAGGTGGTTATGGCAAGGAAGACAGCTGAAAATCCCATCAATCAGTGAGAGAAGAACAAAAGGGAATGGATAATGTAAAGAAAACAAGGTATTGTAGAGTTGACCCTGAGGACAAGAGGCCTGTAATAAGTCAGAAAGAAGAAAGTGCAGCACTTTATCACTAGAAATTCCATAGAGCTGCCAATGGATGTTCTCAGACACCCTAGGGCTTGGAGCTGTAACGCTCTTTGCTGTCAATGACTGGGTAATTCCTTTATCTAAGCGAGGAAGCTGTAATACCAGCCTCTGCCAAATAGCTATGTTTTCTCTACTTCTAGGCCTGTTCAGGAACTCTAATAGTTGTCACAAGGATTCCAGAACCCTAGAGCTGTTTAAGGGGTGTATTACTTGTAATCACAGTGTTAAGTGTCTTAGTAAAAAGGTTTGCACAAAAACTGCAGCAGTAGAGGATGACATTTACTGCTGAACATGACTGTCTGTGCCACTTGCTCCTACCATGAGCAAAGGCTTATAAAATCTGCTAAGGACCAGCACTGGAAGACTCTCTGCTAGCTTTTCCACCATTACCTGTGTAGGTTGATCCCTAACCAGATGACTGATATATCTGCTCCAACACCTAAGACCTTGAAGTGTGAAAATAGTCAGAAGATGAAAAGCACCAGTATCGGCCTCCTGCCTTGAACAACAGGTCTTTTGGATGGAGAAGGAAATGTCTCTCATTCCTCAGTTAGCATGTTTTTTGTGAAGAATAGAGATGAAAAACTAATTTTAACTCCTCCTGAGTGCTGAGAGCTCTTTCAGTTGTTCCTCTTGTCACAGTGTGACATTTCTCAAACTTCTGTGAGCACTCCTGTGCTGACTCAGCAGGAAATAGTCGATCAGTGTGGTTTTGAGCCTGAGTCTTTCTCCAGCATCCTGTTTGTATTTGCTTTTATGAATCTTCAGATAGCTTCAGGCATTTAAAATATTTATTTCTGTGATGAAAAAGAGAATTTGCTTACCTCTCTGTCTATGCAATTTATTAACCATTTTAAAGCATTCTTTTGTTCATACTGATATTATTATTAAAATAATAAATTAAGTTTCTGGATAAACTCCAGTCATTATATCTAAATTACACAGTCTGGAATCTAAAGTCATACTTGGAGAAACTGGTATAATTATAATAATGTGATTTGTAAGAGATTCCATAAAATCATTTAGATTTGTTATAATCATTTTAATTGACTTTTTTTTTTTTTTTTTTTGTCTTTTAAAGCAGAGTCTCCCTATAGCCCCAGCTGCCTAGTACCCACTACATAGACCAGACTGGCCTAGATCTCACAGAGTTCCACCGGCCTCTGCCTCCCCAAGTGCTGGGACTAAAGGCGTGTTGTACCATGCCCAGCTAAACTGAAATTTCAAATATAAAATATTTACTTTCTTTAATTTAAAAATCAGTACCTGATGTCACAAAAATGTCAAATCTATCAAATATTTCTTTTAAGGTTTTGTGTATAACTTTTCTCTCTTGTGTCAGACCTGTTCGTTTACACCTGTAATTCAGCACTGGGGAGACTGAGGCAAGAAGATTTCCCTAAGTTTGAAGTTATCCTGTGCTACACAATGAGTTCTAGTGTAATCTGGCAAATTTAACCCAACCTAATCCACATCCTGGCAACCCTAATCCCTATCATGAAGAAAATAAAGCATGTAGTTTACTTCTCTTCTCCATATTATTTATTATACATAAGTGGTTTATTCACCTTCCTAGGTGAAGCCTATTTAAGTAGTTAGTGATTTTATCCATATCTAGCCTGTTTATTAGCAGGCTAGATAGTCACTTTCTCTGATGATTCTTAACTTTGCTAGTTCACTGTGCTAGCTCAAAGCTAATCCTGGGAGGATCTTTCCTTGGGAGGACTAAAATACTCCATATTTCTTCCTGTGTATTGCTAGTCCACTTAAGCCTAGGGCTGTTGCCTGAAAAGAGGAGCTTGCTACCAATGAATGCTATTATCAGAAGGTAAAGGTAGGAAATGTCTCCTTTGCTCTATGACTTCCGTAAAAGACAAAATTAATATATTTTCTAATGACTTCGTCAGAATTTGTTGTAACTGTTAGGTTACAACCCTATGTGAAAATCAAATACGTTGCATCATCACTACAAAGTATATTCTGCATGCAGGTATTCCAGCTGGTTTACACAGTATAGATGAAATCGGCAATTGTATATGTGTTAAGAATGTGTTTCCACGACTCCCTTTAAAGTAGTTTTAACACTGACATGAAAAGGAATTCCCCCAAATGCTACTGGTTTGCAAAGAATTTTCTGTTGTGAAAATTGGTCAATTGTTTCAAATTGTAATTTCCTTCAATTCCTTCTTTCCTTCTTCCCTTTATAATTCTCACCACCCTCCCTCCCTCAAGTATTCACAGGGTTTGCTTGTTAATGCGCTGCTTCCCAATTCCTTACCTTTAACATTTTAAAAGCTCTTGAATTTCTGGGTATTGGCAATCATTCGATAAACCAACGGCAGCAGCTGGCTGGATGACAGAGCCTGGAGTGGTGATTAGACTCCACCAATGAGAACACTCCATAGTCTTACTCCAGCAAACCTGCTCCATTTTCTTTCTACTTAAGCATATAGAAATATCACAAATTCCACGTATGCTTGTTTAAATTCGTATCTTCTGCTAAATTAGCAGAGATTAATGCTATTACTGAGCTTGCTGCGGGCAGTACCCAGAAGCAATTTAAAAGTGGATTAAGTACCCTACAGCAATTTAAAGGTGGATCAAGTACCCAGTATGAACTCTTGTAGGTGGATTAAGGACCCAGTAGTAATTTACAGGTGGATTAAACACTCAGGAGAAATTTACACTTGGATTAAGTACCTAGCAGAAGCTTTAACAAACTGATAAGCACCCTGCAGCAATTTGCAGGTTGATTAAGCACCCAGCAGCCACTCTTACCAGTACAGCAGCAGCCATTCTTACAGATGGGTTTAAATACCCAGAAGCAGTTCTTACAGGTGGATTCAACACATGCAGTGTAAGCACCACTGGGTGAAGGAAATTTTCTGTTAGTCATTTTAAATACCCAGTACTTACATCTCTGCCCAGTTCCCAGCCACACACCCCAGGGGTGGATCTGAGGCCTGTACCTGTTTTGACAAGCACTCAAGCACCGACCTACATCTCTATCCCAAGACTTTGATTATTGTTCCAAATGAGTATCTAGTCTTCCTCAAGAAGATGAAATTGACATGAATATGGATGTTTCCAAAAGTCTCACCTGCCGACCTAAGTAAGAATGATGATGAAACATTGTACCTTAGCTATCTTCAGGAAAATACTGGCACAGTTTAATTGACCTAATTATATTAAGTGAAGTTTAAAGAAAAAAAAGTAACATTGTGTACAATCTGTTTGACATTCACTTATTCATTCCAGAATATATAAACCAAGAAAAATAGTCATAAGCCATCATATTGTCTAATTTGATTTTGAATTGTATTTGTTAGTTATATAGTATTCTGAAAGCTACTTTATGTTTTACCAACATAAAACAAAAACAAATTTTTGGGTGGAAAATTGAAAATTAATATATTTGTTACAGTGTCTAACATCATAACATTTCAAAATGTGCTAAATACTGTAATATTTTATATGACATGGTATAATATTTCTTTTCCTAATATTCTAGATATTTATACAGCTTTAAAATAGTTTTATAGGGGCTTGAGTGATGGCTCAGTGGTTAAAAGTACCAGTTGTTCTTATAGAGGGCACAGGTTCTATCCCCAGCATCCACATTGAGACCAACAACTGTCTATAACTCCAGTTCCAGGGGATCTGGCACTCTCTTCTGACTTCCTCGAGCTTTGCATGACATGGGTGCTCTAACATAATGTAAGCAATACACTCATACACATAAAAAATAAACATAATAAATAAAATATATATATATTTAAAAATAGGTTTATAGAGGCTGGAGAGATGGCTCAGAAATGTAGAGAACTGGCTGCTCTTGCATATGTCCTGGGCTGGGTTTTGAACACCCACATGGCGGCTGACCACCATCCTTATCTCCAGTTCCAGGGCATCCTACAACATCTTCTGACCTCTGTGGGCATTGAATACACATAGTGTATGCACATACATGCCATCAAAAACACTTGTAAAACATAGAAAATAAACATAAAAAATTATGAGAAAGTTCCGTACCTCCATTGCCATCCTAATCCAGTTGTGTTTTAAAAAACAAGGAAAGCGGAGTAGCATTTGAAGAGGTCTATTATACTTACAATTTTTCTGTGACATATCCATTCAAAGAGAAGAGTGATGTATCGTAATAAAGCTCTCTTGGCTCTTATCAGAACACAGCAGAGAAGTAGGAAGTGAACATGTGGCAGGTACAATGGGAGTGTGTAAAGGCAACAAGAAATGGCTCAGGAAGGAAGCCAGTGGCATGAAACCCAATTGGCAGCCAGGCTGTCACAAATCATTCACAAATGTTAATCCATAAATACCAAAAACATAGCATTCCCTCAGAACACATGAGTTTGTATCTAATGAACTTCCATGATGCAACTAAACTCTGTTAAACCCCACTTGTTATTAAAAAAAAAAAACAAAAAAACAAATTTATTTTTATTTATTGTGTCTCTGTGTATGGGTTTGTGAACATGCACAGTATATGCATCTATGCATAAATGTAGGGATCAGTGATAAAGTCCCTCCTCTACCTCTCTGGGCTTATTCCTATGAGCTAGCGTCTCTCCCTGAATTGGAATTCTGATTTTCTCAGCTGTGATGGAAACCAATAAACTCCACAGATTGTTATGCCTCTACCCAACCCTGAGCTGGAGTTATAGGCCTTTGTAAGATACATGGCTGGTTGGGTGAGTTCTGGAATATGAAAGCTCGTTGTCATGATCATGTAGCAAGTGCTCCTAACATCTGAGTTATCTCTCCGAAGGAGTAACCCCAATTCAAAGAAGATCTACCATCTCATTACCATTATACTGAACTCTGAACTTCCAACTCTTACGCTTTTGGCCATCACATGATCTTTCTTTTCAAAATAAACAATGCTATTTAAGTAATTATTGAATGTATTTATTGCAAGTGTTTAATTGATGTTTGCTATTCCATATATTTTTGATAGTGTTGCTTGTTTACTTTTTTGCCAGAGTTCCAATTTTGAGTCTATGTTTGTATGGCAAGTTCCCTGCCACTGAACTAAATCCTTAAGACAACTTTTTTCCTGTTTTACTTCTGTTTTAAAACTTACTTTTATGAGGCATGGTAGTACATGCCTTGAATCTCAGCATTCAGGAGGCAGTGGCAGGTGGATCTCTGTGATGCCGAGCCCAGCCTGGTCTACAAAGCTAGTTCCAGACTATCTACAACTATAGGGAGACCCTGTCTTCAAAAACAAACAAATATTACTTTCCATTTTTGAAATATCTGTGTGTGTATGTGTGTGTGTATTTGAACATATCTATGAATGCCTGTATATTTGTGTGTTTGTGTGTTTGCATGTGCGTGTGTGTATTTGAACATGTCTGTGAATGCTTATATGTTTTTGTGTCTGAGTGTTTGCCTGTGCGTGTGCGTGTGAGTGTGTGTGTGTGTGTGTGTGTGTGTGTGTGTGTGTATTTGGCACCAGAATTCCTCAATTGTTTAATTAGATTTGAAACTGAATTTTGTATTTCTAAATTATTATACATTTATTAAATTGAGTTAATCTGCCGCTTGCTTTGGTCCTTGGTCATGCGCATCCCTCTTTTTATTTATTTATTTTTGACAGGGTACATGGCAGTTGAATCTATTTGGTACACTGAAAACTTAGATGTAGGATAGAGATTTTATCACAACTCCTTTAGGTCATTTTATCTTACCTCCAATCTCTATTGCTCCATTTCTAGAAAATATGTTTTAATAGAGAACAGCTTTATCTTTCAGAGATTGTCCATTAATTTTGCATATCAGTAAATCTATTAAATACTATAAAGCAGAAATATTGTTCTCTGCAACAGTACCCATAATTGTTCTTAATAATATCACAAAATTTAGTGAAAATTTTCATTACAGAAAATTCAGCAAATTAAGTAAATCTAAGTAATTCAGCAAATTAGGGGAAATTGTGATGTGGCAGGTTTTTCTGGTATCTTGTCATTTGTGATAGAATTTCAATATACCTGTGATCTTCAAAACCTTCATTTTTCATTTTCATTTCCATTTTCTATTTGAGAACCACGTGAGAGTAAAGCTTGATCTTCAGTGTTTTACACGAGAAAGGCTTTGTAGAATCTAAACCCTCCTCAGTAGGCACCCTCCTACTCTCTAGTTCTAACTTACTAAGTGTTCAGTTTCAGAGTACCACAAAGCATTTTCTATTAAGTTATTTGCTGTGGTAATTTTTTCCTTGCCTTCTGTATCACAGGCAGATCACTGAAATGCTCATAGTCTGTATGTCACCTGTACATAGCTGACAAATGGAAAGAGGCCTGTCAGTTACCCAGTTGGGAGGAGATAGACTTTAGATATTCTAATAAGACCATCAAAAAAACCTTTCAGATATAAACTAAATTTGAATGGCTTAAGGATAATGCTCAGGGGAGGACACCATTTTTTTTTCAGTCCATTTGGAAAGCAGATCTTAAGTAGTTAGAATTATCATTCTTACTTTTACCTTTTTTTTAATGGTAAATCCTTTCAGTAAAATTTATCTTTTTTTTCACCCTCTTATATAAGGTATCCCTTAGCCAGAATTTGGAGGAGGAGGATACTCTTAAAATATAGGAGCATGGCTCAGGACTTACTGCTCATTCTGCATTTTATATTTTATGTGTAGAAGTTAATTAACTAAAGATTCTATTTTAATACTTTCAAAAATTGTTTACTACCAAATTGACACCACTGGATTTTCCCTTAATTTGGTGTATTGGTATATCAGCACCAGGATCAATGCAGAGATTCTAGACAGATTAAATATAATCCAGGGCTGGTGGGATGACTCCTCAGGTGAAGGTACCTGCTACCAAGCCTGACTACCTGAGTTAGATCCCTGGGACCCACGAGGTAGGAGCGAACTAAGTCCTATAAGTCGTCCTCTGCCCTCCACACATGTGCTGTGACATTCATGCACACGCACATGCATACACATAAATAAACACAATAAATATAATTTGAAAATTTCAGAAAAAGAAATCATAATCATAAAACAAATACACCTCATCACAAATTAGCTAGATTTATCTCATAAATTCTGTTTGGTTTTATTTTTAATTGCTTTAGTCCTTAAATTTGTTTTATGTTTAAAAATATTTGTAGAGGTACATATTGTATTTCACCATTTTGTAGCAATGCAGCTAAAAATATGTTTTGGATATCGCTTTATTTTTTTATGTTTTCCAAAGTGATTTGTGAAACTTGATAATTCACTATGATAACATGTAGGGAAATTTAATATTAATCATACCAAGAAATTTCATATGTATTTTCTGATTTTCTGACATTTTGAATACTCACAGTTGAGTCTTCAAAATCCTTTCACTATTCCTTCTTCTGAGTGTTGGAAAAGAAACTCCTGTAATGGTAGAATTATCATGAAGATGTATTTTAGATATTATCTACTGAATCTACATTTCAGAGAAAGTCTTCATACTTTATTTGGGCAATACATTGTTTTAATTTCATCTTGGTAGTGTGGTACATTTGACAAACATGTGAGCCATTTTTTTTTCTTTTTTTATATTGAAGTTCCATACTGTATCTCTGTGAAGTTTTTGATATTCTCTGCTCGTAGCTGAAAGCAGAGCACAGTGCTCTATTGTCTGTGGAGTTAGTTTGAAGCTAAATGGGGTAGGCACATGGCAGGCTGTGTGTGTCCTCAGAAGCAAGCTCAAGCAATTATCACATGAGTTCTGATGCCAGACCTGAAAAAAATGGAAATGTTTCTAAACTCATGAAGAAATCCTATGGGTTCTAAAACCTGAAGATTTCTTCTTTTTCTGCTGAGTATAGAACCTAGGGCTTTTCTCGTAGTAGGCAAGCATTCTACACAGAACTTCATATCCAGTCTCTTAGTAGGACTTTTACGATAATCTGTTCAAATGTTTCACTGTGAAAAGTAGACAAAAACTCCACTGAAAGTTTTCAAAAGAATTAGTGTATGACAAATAATATCTGGCTTATCACCTTCCATACTACTGAATCATATTTTCCCTGTTGAATTTCTGATTAAGACATACTGTTTTGACCCCTAGGCCTCTCTCAGACCCACAGGCCTCTCACCCTTGGGTAAGTCCATCACTCCCTCGCACATTGACTTCCCCAGCCTACTTCATCTTCCCATCTCCCCCGCTGGTCTCTCCTCCTAGTTTGAGTCCTTTCCCATTCCTTGTCTTGGGGCCCTAGACACCTGGGGAACTACTACTGCTTCCTGGTAATGCTTCCTGATAATGAAAAGGGAACAGGGAAGTAAAGGATAAGAAATAACCTGAAAGAGAAGAACAGTAGGAAACAGGCCTTAATAAGGGAAATATGGATAAAAATTGGGTTAGTTTAAGGGAGGGGAGATGGAAGGGTATACAAGGAACCTAGGGGATAAAGGGAAACGAGGTAGGACCATAGAATAAAGGTAATATTAAGGGAAAAAGCCGGGAAATGGGGACACCTTAAGTGGGAAAATCTCTTTGGAGGGTTGAGACAATGCAAGAAATAAATAATGCCTAGCTAGTTTTGAAAAACAGAGGAAATAATTACTCCTACAATCTACTGACAAATTGTACATTGCAGATCAAGAAATACATGTCTAGGTAAGTTTTAACTGAAAATAATTGGTCTTTGCCCAAGATTTATATACATAACACATAGTATTTAAAAGTAACAGACTGGTGGAACTAACCTTCTAGGATCTTTAACAGACATACTTTGAGGCCTGTAATAATTTGGTCAGAGGGACATAAAGGACAGTTTTTGCTCCTTGCCCTCCTAGATCTACTAGCTCCAGGTGACTATGAGCATCTCTCATAATGTCCTGTAATAATGGTGGGTCACCTTCCTCTTGATCAAGGAGGCCGAGGAGATCCCACCAGATGGGCTTGAACCAGTGTCCAGCCTACAGAGGGGAAGGTCAATACAGAGGGATCATTCCCTCCATGCTTCCAAGCGAAGCCAACCATGGCCAAGCAATACCTTTGACTTATCTTCACATAGGCGGAACTGGTAAAAGAAAGGAGCCAGGGGCTCCTCCCAAGCTCATGTGACCCCTGAGGAACAGATCCTCAAATGACATTAAAAGTAAAAATAAATTGGTTTATCTTGGCCAACTATATGGCCTTAAACACACAAAAGGAAATTATAACCAAAGATTAAAGGGGCCAATATAATTTCTTAAGAGTCCATATGCATAGCTAAAGGCTACATTACAAGCAGCAATGGAACCAGGCAATATCTTCTTTTGAGTTTTTGGCCAGGGTGGCCAAAGGGACTCCCATATAGTAACCCATAGAAATGGGCAAATGAACAGCAGACCATTATCTTATCTAAAGGAATATTGACAACTGATTACAGCTAGATGAGGAACAGCTCACCCTCCTAAAACAAAGACCTCTACATAGGCTGACCAGATTCACCAGAAGGGCAAGTACTGGGGAAGGGCTGGGGGTGCTGGCAACACAGAGAGTATCAGGGATACCAGAGTATAAGGGCTTTAGTGGGGGGAGGAAGGCAATGTGAGGTTGCCATCTGGGAAGTGGGTGCATAGTTGAATAAGATGGTTTGGGATGTTCTGTGTGATATACACACACACAAAAATATCAATAAATTTTAAAAAAATATTGTATTTGAGGAGGAAGCATGGAAATTTAAGTCATGCTAATTAATAGAGGTGATACACATTACCATCGAAACCTACCCGATGACTTTATAGACATACTCAGGCGCCTAGGATCCAAGTGCAACTGTTCATGACTAGTATTTATCAGATACCTACAGATTAGAGATGCATGCACCAACATCTCAGTGTTAGGAAAAACAATGAATTTTTCTGCAAGGAACAATGTATTCTAAAATGAAATGGAGATATTTTTTTAAAGATCTTTTTCAAAATCTCATTCAATTTTATGCCTTACAGTGCTTATACTGAGTTCAATATTGTATAACTGTATTAACTCAACTGTGAACCTAGAAACTTGCACCCACTTGTGAAAGAGATCTACTGTTGCTCTGGAGTGTGTTACTGAATATGTTAAAGCTGTAGTGAAAAAGTTCTTCTAATCATGTAGTTATTAATTTTTTTTAAATAATTAAAAAAATAATTTTTCAAAGCATAAAATTTTCTCCTTAATAATTAGTAGATGTGAAAAATATTATCATTGAAATTTAGCTGATGACTTTATATCCATGCTCAGATGCCAAGGAGCTCAGAGAGTAACCGACTGTGACTAGTAACAATCAGTTATATTGAGATTAGAAATGCATGTGCAAACATCTTAAAGTCACTTGCATTAAAAATGAATTTTTCTGTATGAAACTGTGTCTTTTAATAATAAAATGGAGATCTTTTTAAAGGTTAAAAAGTTATTTAATTTTATGTCTTATGGGGTTTATACTGAGTACAATATTATATAACTGTAATAATTCAACTGTAAACTTAAAAATTTACAGCCAATTTTGAAAGAGATACATCTTAGCTCAGGAAATTATTATTGAATATGTCAATGCTGTTGTAATGAAATGTTTCTTCTAAGTAAGTGGTTAATAAATAAATAATTTAAAAAAAGACTTACTCTTTTATGAAGCTGACAGAACATATACTAGAAGGTGAGATTTTCAGCCTAATAATCAGAATAAATATTGGCTGCAGTATGGGGCCAATCAGATCAGACCAATGAAATACAGTAAAATGGGAAAAAATATATTTTATGGTAGCAAAGTCTAAGCAGGAGTAACAGAACACAATTTCATTTTGGGGAGACCTTTATGCTTTACCTATGGTTGGTAAGTGTTATTAGTAAACATTGAAATTGCAATTTCTGTGTTATAGGTTGACTTGATGTGTCAAATATAAATACTATATAAAGCATAAATGTCTCATGATCATCTCTCAGAAATTATATTTCTGGTTTTTAAATGATTTGGATTTAGAAAAAAATTTGAAATGAGTTTTTTCATTTTTCCTAATTAAATTTCATTATAAAAAGGCTTTCAAAAGGTTATGAGACAATATTTAAGAAGAATAATACCTTAAAATTACTCCAGTGATGGTTATGTACTGAACTTTATTCTGGGGATTTTGTCACCTTCCTCATTTTGTGTAGTTAAAAAATACTGGTGCCTGGAGAGATGGCATAGCAGTTAAAAACACTGGTGGCTCTTGAAGGGGACCCGTGTTTGATTCCCAGCACCCACATGGCAGATAACAACTGTCCGTAACTCCAGTTCCAGGGGATCTGATGCCCTCTTCTCACCTCCATGAAGGTTTTCGTCACCTCCATGACCTTTCATGACATGGTGCACTTATATACATACAGACAATACAGTCATATACCTAAAATAAAAATAATAAATGAAATATTAAAATTTTTGTATAATGTAGCTATTTGAAAAACTTCTTTGAAAATTCCACATTTGGGCTCTTTCCTACACGCAGGCCTCTCTCCAGGGTAAGTCCATCATGCCCTCCATGCCTTGACACCCCCAGACTCATTCACCCTCCCATCTCCCCCCACCCTCAGGTCTCTCCTCCTAGTTTGGGTCCTGTCCCATTCCTTATCTTGGGGACCCAGACACCTGGGGAACCACTTCTGCTTCCAGATCCTCTTCATCCAGAGCAACTCAGTCCCTTCTCTGGTTCCCAGTGGCACTGCTTCTGGGTCTAGCTGTGCCCTCACCTCCCTCAGCTTCCTTGAGAATGTACCACCCACCAGTCTCTTTCTGGGATGTAGGGGGCTGATCTTTCACCTTCCTGATCCTTTGCATCCAGACTGACCCAGCTCCTCAGTGCAGTCCCCAGGAGCACTTGGGGTTGCTTCCCACTCCAAGTTGCCTTTAGATCTCTGGGTGGAATGGCCACCAGCTGCCCTAGACCAGCATGTTTCTTAGGCCAGGCTCCCAGGCCAGTCCAACCCCCAAATCCCTGAGGCCAAAATCTTTCCAGGAGGCATCCAGACCTTAGGAGAAAGCCCGAGAGCATCTAATCCTCATCTAACTTGGGCCTCTGTGGGAACTCCTGAAGACAAAAGCAATCTGGCCACTCCAATAAAAATCAAAAGAGAGAACCAGAAGCTTAGACAAACCAGCTTTTCATGCCCAAAAAGAAAACCACAAAAACACATAAAGTTCACAAAAAGAAGCAGATCTAAACTTGAATGTTTGAGTCTCACACAAGAATCAGAAACTACAAAAAAAAAAAATCCACGTTAAAATCACAGAGAAAAAATTAAAAAATGGAAAACCAAAATAACTTATCCTCAGCAAGCAGCAATAGTCCTCTAGAGGAGTACAATTAGAACCCTCTAGAGATAATGCAGGACATGCAACTCAAAAGAACAATTATAAACATGATAAAATAATTCAGTGAATTTAAAGAACACACAAACAAAGAAATCAAAGAACTGAAGGAAGATAAGAATAAACTTCTGATTGAATTCAGAAAAGAGCAAGAAATATTGAAGAATACTCAGGCTGAAATAAAGTAGGAAGTGAAATACTCAGTAAACCAATTAGAAACAAAAGGAGAAAGCCTCATCAGTAGGATTAATGAAAGGGAAAACAGAATATCAAGACTGGAAGATGAAGTGGATGACCTAGACCACTCAAGCAAAGATTACAATAAATTTAAGAAATCACAAGAACGGTATATGCAGAAATTGTGTGATGCCATAGAAAGACCAAACTTACAAATCATAGGCATACAGGTAGGAGAAGAATCACAAGATAATAGCATGGACCAGATCTTCAACAAATTCATGGAAGAAAATTTCCCCAAATTAAAGAAAGACATGCAAATACAAGAAGCAAATAGAACACAAAACAGACAGGACCAGAAAAGAAACTCTCCACGGCACATCATAATAAAAACACTAAACATACAAAACAAAGAGACAATACTGAAAGCTGCAAAAGAGAAATAACAAGTCACATATAAAACAAAACCCATTAGGATTACAGCAGGCTTTTCAGTGCAAACTATGAAAGCCAGAAGAGCCTTGTCCAAAGCAGTCCCAGTTTTAAATGACCTCAGATGTCAACCCAGATTACTATACCCAGCCAAAATGTCTATTATAGTCAAAGGGAAAAAAAAATCTTCCATGACATAAATAGGCTGAAAGAATCCATGTCTACAAAACTAATCCTTCAGAGAGTTCTGGAAGCAATACAAAGAGCTGAAGAAAGGATTGACTATAACCAAGGTGTTGCGGAAAGAAATTTAGTGAAGATCTAACTGTGGAAAAGAAGTACAGCTTTATCAAGAATGTAAACAGAAATAAAAGTGACAGTATATAATACTCATCTTTCATTAATAACTTTAAATATTAATGGACTTAACTCCCCAGTCAAAATACACAGAATAGGTGAATGAATAGAGAAACAAAACCAATCTTTTTGCTGTCTCCAAGAAACTCATCTCACTTTCAAGGACAGACACTACCTCAAAGTGAAAGGATAGAAAAAGAATATACCAAGCAAATGGCACTAAGAAAAAAGCAGGCATAGCAATTCTAATATGTAACAAAATCGACTTTAAAATAAAACTAATCAGAAGAGACAAAGCAGGTCACTTCATTCTGATCAAAGGAACAATGAATGAAGAAGATATTTCGATCATGAACATATATTCACCAAACTCTGGTGCACCCAACTTCATTAAAACAATACTACAGGACTTTAAGACCCAGACTAATCCCAACTCATTAATAGTAGGGGACTTCAATACCCCACCGTCACCATTAGATATGTCAACAGGGCAGAGAGTTAACAGAGAGGCATCTGAATTAAACAATACCATATATCAAACGGACTTAATGGACATCTATTGTGCATTCGACCCCATCACCAAAGGACATACATTCTACTCAGCACCCTATGGAACCATCTCCAAAATCGACCATGTACTGGGGCACAAAACAAACCTTAACAAATACAAAAGGTTGAAATAATTCCATTCATTCTATCAGACCACAGTGCAATAAAGCTTACAATCAACACTGGAAGAAGCCCTCATCACCTCATTAACATATGGAGATTAAACAACACACTCCTGAATGATGGATGTGTCAAGGAGAAATTAAGAAAGAAATAGAAGTATTCCTGGAATTAAATGAGAAGGACAATACAACACAACAAAACCTCTGGGACACCCTGAAAGCCGTTTTTAGAGGGAAGTTTATAGCTCTAAGTGCCTACATCAAAAAATCGGAAAGAACACAAATAAATGACTTAACACTGCAATTCAACACACTTGAAAAGCAACAGCAAACAAAACCCAAACCCTGCAGACAAGAAGAAATAACAAAATTCAGGGCAGAAATTAATGAAATTGAAACAAAGAAAACAATAAAAAAATCAATAATTCCAAAAGCTGGTTCTTTGAAAAGATAAACAAGATTGACAGTCTAGGCCCAGTTAACCAAAAGAAAGAAAGAGCACCCCCAAATCAACAAAATCAGAGATGAAAGGGGAAACATCACAACAGACACCAGAAAGATACAGAACATTATAAGGGAATACTTTAAAAACCTATATGCTACTAAATTTGAAAACCTAAAAGAAATGGACGGGTATCTAAAAGCATGGGAACCACCAAAATTAAACCAAGAAGAGATTACCAGCTTAAACAGACCCATAACACACAAGGAAATTGAAAGAGTAATACAAAAATCTCCCGACTAAATGAAGGCCAGGACTAGATGGATTTACAGCAGAATTCTATCAGACATTTCAAGAAGATCTACATCCAATACTACTTAATTTATTCAAAAAGACAGATGGAGGGAGAACTTCCAAATTCCTTCCATGAAGCCACCATCACTCTCATACCAAAGCCTGGTAAAGATACAACCAAAAAAAGAAAACTATAGACCCAATTCAAAAATTCTCAACAAGATACAAACCTCACACAGACACAAATCAGAAAGATCATCCACCATGATCAAGTCAGCTTTATCCCAGAGATTCAGGGATGGTTCAATATACGTAAGTCAATAAACATCATAAATCATATAAATGGGTTCAAAGACAAGAACCACATTGTCATTTCAATAGATGCAGAGACGGCCTCTGACAAACTTCAACATGCATTTGTGTTCAGAGTCCTAGAGGGTATTGGAGAGGGAACATAACTCAACATAATTAAAGCCATATATAACAAACCCACAATCAACATCATTCTAAATGGAGAAAAACTGCAAGCATTCCCATTGAATCAGAACCAGACAAAGCTGTCCACTATCTCCACTTCTCTTTAACATATTACTTGAAACTCTTGCAAGAGCAATAAGACAATAGTAGGAAATTAAAGGAGTAACAATTGGAAAAGAAGAGATCAAATTATACATTTTTGCAGATAATATGATATTAATCTAAGAGACGCCAAAAATTCTACACAAAATCTCCTTGAAATTATTAACGCATTCAGTAACGTGGCTGGTTACAAAATTAACCTACAAAAGTCTGTAGCCTTTCTATATATACCAATAACAAACAATCAGAGATAGAGCACAAGGAAACACTACCCTTCACAATAGCTGCAAAAAAAAAAATAAAATAAAATATCTCAGAATGAACCTGACCAAAGACATTAAAGAGCTCTATAATAAAAATTTTAAACCTTTAAAGAAAGAAATTGAGGAATATATCAGAAGATGGAAGGAACTCCCATGTTCATGGATTGGAAGAATTAATTTTGTGAAAATGACCATCCTACCAAAAGTCATTTAGAGATTCAACTCAATGGCAATCAAAATCCCCATGACATTTTTCACAGAATTGGAAAAAAACTATCCTAAGATTCATAAGGATGCACAAAAGACCTTGGATATCCAAAACAACCCTGAGCACTAACAGCAATGTCCAGGGAGATTACTATATCATATTTTAAGCTGTATTAGAGAGCTATAGTCATAAAAACAACATGGTACTGGCAGAAAAATAGAACCATAGATCAATGGAACAAAATTGAAGACCCAAATATGAGTAAATGCAATTTAAGCCACCTGATATTTGACAAAGGTGCCAGGAATATTCACAGGAGGAAAGACAACATGTTCAGTAAATGGTGCTGGCAAAAGATGTTTAACATCACTAATAATTAGGGAACTGAAAATTAAACCACTTTTAGAGTTCATCTTATCCTAGTCAGACTGGCTAAGATCAAGAAAACAAATGATACCAAATGTTGGAGAGGATGTGGGGAAAGGGGAACACTCATCCACTGCTGGTGGGGCTGCAAACTGGTTCATCCCCTATGGAAAACTGTGTGGAGAGCTCTTAAAAACAACAAATGAACCTACCATTTGACCCAGTTATACCACTCCTTGGCATATACCCAAAGAACTCATCCTATTGCAGAGACACTTGTACATCCATGTTTGTTGCTGCTCTTTTCATAATAGCTAAGAGATGGAAGCAACCTAAGTGTCCCTCACTTGATAAATGGATAACAAAAATGTGGTTCATTTATACTATGGAATTTTACTCAGCAGTAAGGAAAGATGAAATCATGAAATTTGCAAGTAAATGGATGGAACTAGACACTGCTATACTAAGTGAAGTAACAGAGATTGAGAAAAAAAATTGACATATGTTGTCCCTCATATGTGGATCCTAGAACCAGACTCTGATAAATATGTATCCAGACATAACTACAGGAACCAGGATATTGGAAAGGAAACAGGGAGGTAAAGGAAAAAAAGAACCTGAAAGAGAAGAACCTAGGGGATAATGGGAACGAAGGAGCTCAAGAGAGGTAGGACCATAGGAGAAGGGTATTAGTAAGGGAGAAAGGGGCAAAATGGGGACACCTTAAGTGGAAAAATCATGATGGAGGGGTAAGACAATGCAAAAGATAAACAATGGCTAGCTTGTTTTGAAAACCAAAGAGAACCATATTACTCCTACAAATTACTGACAAATTATACATAACAGACCAATAAATATATGTCTAGGTAAGGCTTATCTGAGAACAATTGGTTTTTGCCCAAGATTTATCTACATTATACACAGTAATTAAAATAACCAGACTGGTGGAACTAACCTTCTTGATTGTTTAACAGACATACTTTGAGACCTATAATAATTTGGTCAGAGGGACATAAAGGACAGTTTTGTTCCTTGCCCTCCTAGGTCGACTAGTTCCAGGCTACTATGAGCATCTCTCAAACTGTCCTATAATGTTGGTGAATCACCTGTCCTCTTGATCAAGGAGGCTGAGGAGACCCCACCAGATGGACTTGAACCAGTGTCCAGTCTACAAAGAGGAGGGTCAACACTGAGGAATAATTTCCTCCATGCTTCCAAGCGAAGCCAACCATGGTCAAGCAGGACCTCTGAATTATCTTCACATAGGCAGAAGTGGTAGGAGAAAGGAGCCAGGGTCTCATCCCAAGCTCATGTGACCCCTGAGGAACAGATCCTCCAACGACCTTAAGAGTAAAAATAAATAGGGTTATCTCGACCAACTGTATGGCCTTAATCAGCCAAAAAGAAAGTATATCCAAAGATTAAAGAAGCCAAAATAATTTCTTAAGAGTCCATATGTATAGCTAAAGAATACATAACAAGCAACAAAGCCAGACAGGTGATAACTTTTTTGAGTTTTTGGCCAGGGTAGCCAAAGGGACTCCTAGATAGTAACCCAGCATAGAACTGGGAAAATGAACAGCAGACCCCAATCTTATCCAAAGGAATATTGACAACTGATTACTGCTAGATGAGGAACAGCTGACCTTCCTAAAACAAAGACCTCTAGATAGACTGACTAGATTCACCAGAAGGGCAAGTAGTGGGGAAGGGATGGGGTGCCAACACACAGCAGACAGTAGCAGGGATATCAGAGTATAAGGGCTCTAGTCGGGGGAGGGAGGCTATGAGAGGGTGCTATCTGGGAAGTGGGGGTATAGTCGAATGAGATGGTTTGGGATGTTCTGTGTGATACAAACACATGCACACACATAAATCAACAAATTTTTAAAAAGTGTATTATATTTGAGGAGGAAACATGGAAATTTACATCATGCTAACTAGTAGAGGTGATAAACATTACCATTGAAATCTGCCCGATGACTTTATCGACATACACAGGCGCCAATGATCCAAGTGCAACAGATTATGATGAGTAATAATCAGATACATACAGACTAGAGATGCACGTGCCAACATCTCAGTATTAGTAGCAAAAACAGTGAGTCTGTCTGCAAGGAAAAATATATTCTAAAATGAAATGGAGATCTTTTTTGAAGTTTAAAAACTCATCCAATTTTATATCTTACAGGGTTTATACTGGGTTCAATAGTATATAACTATATTAATTCAACTGTGAACCTAGAAACTTTCACCCACTTGTGAAAGAGATGTACTCTTGCTCTGGAGTGTGTTACTGAATATGTTAAAGCTGTAGTGAAAAACTTCTAGTTATGTAGTTATTAAAAATTTTAAAAAGTATAACTATTAAAAAAATTATTAATTTTCAAAGCATAAAAATATTCCACATTTGGGGGCTGAAGAGATGACTCAGAAGTTAAGAGGCTGACCTTGCAGAACACCCATAACTCTAGATCCAGAGGATCAGACTCCCTCTTCTGTCCTCAGGCAGGGCAGAACACAGGTGTACTTACATACATTCAGCCATAACACACATAGACACGAAATGAAAATGAATAAATCAAAGATTTCCTGAAGAAAGTAATGAAACCCACTTATGCATTTAAAATCTGAAGCTACCTAGCATGGTGGCTACAGAGAGACCCTGTGTCAAAGGATACAACTTTTGGTATATTAACCAGACTGTATTGCATGGATCAACACTAAAGGATATTTGGGGACACAAATTAGGCACATATGTATGTGTATATGTGAGTGCATAATGTTATAGATATAGAGTACATTAAATTGGGCAGGAAACAGTAAGAGGAAGTGTGGATACGAGAGGTAGTTTAAATACCATAAATTTATATTGCATGAAAATCTAATAAAATATAGCAAAGCTAATGAAAACAAAGAAGACTAAAATAAATTAATTAATTAATCAATTATTTAAATATAATATCTGAAAGTATTTTTAATATTTAAACACTCACATTTAATGTAAAACTATTCAAATCATAGAAATCCAAAGAAATTGATTATATCTCTGCATTTCAGTTCAGAATTAAAACTTATATACAATAAAAGATTTAAATTTTAAACTCTGTGCTGATTAGTTTTTATTGTCAAGTTGTCACAACCTAGAGTCACTTAGGAAGAGCGGGGGGAACCGATTGAAGGATTTTTCCACACTAGATTGACCTGTGACCATGTCTCTGCGACACTGTCTTGATTGATGATTGATGTTTGCCAGGGGATGGCCCAGCCCACTGCAAGTGGTACCGTCCTTAGGCACATGGCCTGGGCTGTATAAGAAAGTGAACTGAGTATCACTGAATACCATTTGCCAGTGAACAAGCCAGTGAGCTACAATCCTCATGGCTTCTGTTTCAGATTCCTTCTTGAATTCCTGTCTTGACTTCCCTCAAAAATAGATTGTGAACTAGAAATATAAACCAAATAAACCCTTTCTTCCCTAAGTTATTTTTGGTGAGGGTGTTTTATTACAACAGAAAAGCAACCTAGAACACTCAGTTGTTTCTCATTGAGATGAAAGAAACACACTAAAAATAGGTAATATAGTCTCCAGAGTGAAGTTTGCACTGCTCATTAACCAATTGGCACGTGAGAAACATATAATATTTGAACTAGTTTTAAATACTGCTTGTTATTTCATATTTGGGGTGGTACTTTATTGTACATAACAAATGTGTAGAAAATACATAAAATATTTGAGTCCTTTCCACTACAAATTCTATGACTCTCAAAAGTATAATAAGTGTATAAGCAAACTAAAGCAAAACAGATTGGTTTTCTTTTGGCAGTTTTCTGTTACTAGAATCATAATCATATTGAAATAAGAATGAGGCAAAATGTTTTTCTTAATTCCAAGTTTCCAAGATTCTTTACTGTAAAGTATCTACTATGTATATTATGTCGACACTTCATGTGTGTTGTATAAAGGATGTACAATAACGTGTGAATACTGGAGTGCTTGCCAATGCAGGTGTGTGGATACCAGAGGCTGATATAGGGTATCTTTCTCTAGCGCTCTTCATTTAATTTTTGAAACATGATTTCTCAGTGAACCTGAAACTCACTGTATCATCACAGAGCCTATATCTGCCTTCCCAGCACTGGGATTATAGGTACAATCAGCCAAGTGTGGTTTCATATGGTTTCAAGAGATCCTAACTCAAGTTTTCATACATGTGCAGCAAACACTTTAACTGATTCATCTCCCTAGCCACTTAAAATGCTTTTAATGCACAATATTCAAAGTTTGTGGGTTACATTTTTTCCAAGAAAAATATAAAACATGTGATATAATGTACTACATTAAAGTTTCTTTTGTTTTCCACATTGTTGCTAATTTGGATATTTTGTTTTTGCGTTTAGTTTTTTTTTTTTTTTTTTGAGACAAGTTCTCTGTAGCCATAGTTGGCCTGGAGCTTCTAAGTCAACCAGGGTGGCCTCAGTCTCATAGAGACTGCCCTCTGCCTCTCAAGTGCTGGGATTAAGACATTCTATACCACACCCAGTTTGTAGATATTATTTTAAATGATGTTACGTCTTAACATTTTCTCACTTTATGAAGGAAAAAAAAATACCATTTATAATTAATATATGAGGTTTTGTCCTGAAAGAGATTCAAGGATGTTCAAGGTTGTTCCTTATAGTAAATACAGCCATAAGGATATGAAACTCTTTAGGATTGCTTAAATTGTATTTGTGCTATATTAAATTTAATTAAGGAAAATGTAGGTAAATGGGTTTTGCTCAGTAGAAGCATGTGACTAGAGATTCTGTTTAATGACAGGGTTTAACAGAAATATCACTTAGTTAGCATGTATTTCTTTTGAAAAGAATTGGGTTGGTTTAGGGGAAGAAGACTCCCACTCACAACAGCCATACTGTCATCTAATGCAATGGCTATTTCCTCATCATTTCCATTGAAAATTACAGCACTCAGAAGCCTCTTTGTATTTAGCCCTTTTATATTAGGAGCTTGGGGAGAGACAAACTATTTATTTTCATCCATTTGCAGTTGACAATTTATTTTAAGGATCATTTTTGGGAAGATGATTGTAATTCTAATTAAATAGCCTGTCAGGAAAGCATTTGCTTTAACAGATCTGCTGTCATCCTGTTATCAGCCAGATGTAAAACTGACATGCTGATATATTTGTCCTGCATTTTTATCACTGACACATTTCTTTCTCTTTATTTAATCTCCCTCAAGTGCGTAATTTTAAAGGAACTATACTATATCTGCTATATCTTAGAAATAACTTTATCTGGAAAAATAATTAAAACATATTTGAAATATCAAAAACTTAAACAAACATATTTAAAGATAATCCCAATTTAATTCAATATCCAATGTAAAAACCAGATTCCATAGATGATAATCAACAGTTTTGATGTTAATATGTTCAATTAAATTAATATGATTTATTTCACATACCTTCAGCATTATTCAAACATCTAGTTGCTACAAGGCTTGGCTCTTATTGTGTAAGAGATTGATTTAGTCTTTCCTCTCCTTTATTGGAAATATTAAAGTTCCAATGCAAAATACGTTTGTTTTTTGCTTGTATTCTAAACCGTTTGTAGGTACTGAAGAAAACTTCAGTGCAATTAGATGAGCCTCACATATAGCATTTCTAGGGAAAAGGAGTGGGAATGCATAGTCAATGTCAATTCTGAAAGCAATTGAGAGTGTAGGAGGAAAGCATATATCATCTTCTGAGAATAGTTCTAATCACAGTGATTAAAATGATGATCGTGCTCTTCATATACCTCTGAATAATTCTCCCTGTTCTGTTTGATACACACTTGTTGACATGTACTTGGGGGATGTGGGTATTAGTGTTTTTGCAGTTTTCATCCAGTTGTTTTTATCTAATTCTTTAAATCCTTTAAAATATCCATAAATTTTTATATTCTTGCACATTTCAATTGATTTAGTTCATATAAATCTAAAGTAAACTCTCAAAATAAATACTCTACATCAAAATATCTAGCATTCATTCTACTGGCAACTGCTAATGACCATAAATTGAAAAAAAAAGGAAATATTTGAATTTCATTCAAATTACTTACAACTGACATCAATGAAATGTATAGCTCAGTAATACAAATGATTACTTCTATATGCCTAGCACACTTTACTGAATAATCATATACCTAACTCCTAGCTTATAAATATGTATGATGATTTTTTTCTGAATTCTTTAGGATAAATTCACAGAATTGAAACAAAATTCATACATACTCTGAAGATGGAAGAAGGATATGAAAGATTTGTTCATACACTATCATCGGTCTACAGTGAAACCTTCAAAAATGATTATTTTTTTAAATTAATATACACACCTATCACTGTCAGCATGTTTAATCACTTATAAGAAATTAATAAATATTTCTTTCATTTGTATATACATATATATTTATATATGACTCTTTTGTCTTATTGTTTTGCTTTAAATTGTATACCACATTAACATTCAATTTTGATATAAAAAATAACTATAGCCAAAATTTTAGTAAGTCAAAATAGTTTCTCAATGATAATACTTTTTATTTAATACTATTATTTTTTGTCTGTATGATGTGTAGGGTATGGGTACATGTTCCGGAGGGCCTGTGTATGCCAGAAAAAAACATGGTGAACTTGATTCTCTGCTTCCACATTTATGTAAGTTTAGATGATTGAACTCAGGTCCTCAGACTTTCCAAGGGAGGGCTTTACCCATTGAGTCACCTTATCAGTCTTCAATGATATGTTTTTATCATGAAGTATAGAAAAACAGTTTGTAAAACAATGTTTTCCTAAGAGTGCTTGATGATCTAATGCATTGATTTCTCCTTGACTATATTTCTTCCGAGAATTATGTTTTATTAACATCATGCCTGATGCATTTCTAAGGACCAGAGAACATACATATGCAAGTGTTTCCTGTGATGGTTCACATAACATTTGCTTGACAGGGTTGTATGGTCAAGAGAATATAATAATCTTCAATGAAACATCCACAAATACCTGTGGAATCATAATACAACTTACCCATGCATTAGTAGTTATATTTCAAAGTTCTCAGTTAAACTGTATACATCTTATTCAAAGGCAAGGGTTAGTTATGCAAAATTAAATTCACACAGCTCTACAAAGCTATATTAGAAGTTCAGCTTCAAATTCAAATGCAACTAAATGCCATCAGCATTTTAGAGAGCACTTAATAACACTGTTATCTGTAATTTAGATTTGGTTTGGTTTGGTTTTGGTTTTTGAGACAGGGTCTCACTATATACCTCTAAGATGGCCTAGAACTCTTTATATAGATCAGGTGGCCTCAAACTCATAGAGATCTGCTTGTGTCCTCCTCCTGACTTAAGTAATATCATTCAATTAATCTTTTTGAATTATGCATATGCTAGGAAATATTACAGTTGTTCAATATATAGAACTGCTTAGTTTTTCACAACAAAATTTCTAAGAAATTCTTATGTAAAAAGCAAAAATATATTTTGTGATATCCTGGAGTCTTGAAGTTCAAGATCAAGGCCCCAGAACTTTCAAGAAGATTGGTGGCATCTTTTGTCTGTGAACCTGGAGAGACAGATCACCCTCTCTTATTGTCCCTTAGAAGGGATTAACTACATAGGACCCAGTCCATAAAGCTTCATTGAAGCCTAATTCCCAAAGAATCCCTCTCCAAATTGTTGCTTACCCTTCAATACATGAATTTAAAAATTATTTTATTTATTACTTTTTATTTTATGTATATGCCTGTATTGCCTTCATGTATGCAAGTGCACCCCCGTCATGTGGAGGTCAGAACAGAGTGTTGGATTCCCCTGAAACTGGAGTTATGCATGGTTGTTAGCTGCCATGTGGATGCTGGGCATCAAACCCGCTCTTCCCTCTGCAAGAGCAGGCAGTGCTCTTAACCACTGAGACTTTGATGCAGAATACGACTTTGACAAAATCCAATATTACTTCTTGATAAAATTCTTGGAGAAACTAGGGATACACTGGACACATTTCAAAATAATAATGATTTTATTGTTTCTTCTGCTGAAAACTTTTTTTAGTTCTATATACCAATATTATTGTAATTAAAAAAAATATTTCTTGTATCTAATACCCTGCCATATCACATTCAGGTCACTATCTGGCACATGCTACATGCTGAATAAATACTTTATTACTGAAAGGATATGTAAATTAGTTACAGCATCTTCCTTAACTTGATCATTTTTTGCTTCATGACATTCTTTAAGCATATTTGGGAAAATGATTCTGGACTTTTCGTATGCTTTACAAGAAGGGGTATATGCTTTTTATATTATACTGTGTCAATGTGAAACATTTTTAGTACTGTATTAGTCAGGGTTCTCTAAAGAAACATAATCGGCCGTGTGTGGTGATACATGCCTTAATCCTAGCACTTGGGAGGCAGAGGCTGGTGGATCTCTGTGAGTTCATGGCCAGCCTGGTCTACATAGTAAGTTCCAAGACAGCTGGGGCTACAGGGAGACCTTATCTCAAAAAAAAAGAGGCAAAAAATGAAACATAATCGAAGATCAAAGAATAAGAACATTTCCTGAAATATGAACCAATTATGGAAAATGTACTGAAAAATCAAAGATTGTTTCATATGAGTTATACTGTAAAAAAAATTACCAAGGAGATGATCAGATTCAAACACAGAGCTCATATATGCTTACAGTATTGCCATATATAGGAGCTAAAAGGTGTAATTTTAAAGAGCTGAATCTCTAAAGGAAAAAGATTGAGGATGCCACAATCTTTCAACACCAGAAGATTAAAAACTTAGTCAAAGGAAGAAAATATCTGTCATGAGGAACAGAGAAACGGAAAAAAAAAAGATGAAACTGGTAGGTACAGTGTTGGGAACTGAATGAAAGCAGTGCACTGCACCTCCATTGGTGTTTCCTATATTATGCCCAACTTAATGGTTAAAAATCTGTAAATTTGTCCGAGCCTTGCAAAATCTCAAAAGTGCAAATACAGAGAAAAATATGAGCAATAATCAAAAGAAACACAAATCAAATTGAGGATTTGGATATTGGCAGTAGCAGTTAGAATACTTACAACTAGGAACATTTTTATAAAAGAAAATAAAAATAATAGTGACAAACTACGAAAGTATCCAGAATATCAGCAAAATCTTATAATCTGTAAGTATGTTAAAAGGAATTCATTGAAATTGATTATCACAATATCCGTTTTGAAGAATTCAGAAAACCATAACAGGAAATTAGGTAGAATAATATCATTACTAGTAAAAATGAACAAGGTAAGAGAAAATAGCCAGACAATAAAAATGAGGAAAATAATGAAAACTAAATCACTCTAGAGCATGAAGCATATGTCTGGTTGGTATTTGGGCTAGGTTATATGTAGTTAGTGTCAAGAAGGAACACAGAAATAAAAAGTGGCACAAATTTTTCCAGTGTAAGAAAAGCAGCAAAAAAAAAAAGGTGTAAATGTTAATCAGGCATTTCATTTAGTCTGTTGGAAACAAAAGAAAGAAAATTTCAAAACAGGCAGATAAAATAGATAAAATGGAAATGAATTTATTAAAGATAAAACTGTTGATTTAGTTTTATTGGAAACCATAGAATTAGGGAAAATAAAATTACATATATAATTTGTTGAAAGTTAAAATGAAACAAATAATTATACAAACAAAAGAAGGAAATGTACAAAGGAAAATAAACAACAAAATTTAAACTAGATGTCTAAGCTCAGCCAAATGCTACTATATGTGAAGATGACTTAAAGATATGGTTGTGCCAGGTGTAGAGACAGATACCTTTAATTCCAGCACATAGGAGGCAGAAGCAAGTGTATCTCTGTGAGTCAAAAGCTAGCCTGGTCTCTATATAGCAAGCTACAGCCCAGCTCATGGGGATACAGGGAATCCCTATATTCTCTCTCTCTCTCTCTCTCTCTCTCTCTCTCTCTCTCTCACACACACACACACACACACACACACACACACATATGTGTGCAGGGTGTGTGTGAGTGTATTTGTGTATGTTTGAAGAAATTAATGAAGAGGGACTTTGTCAGACAAAGAAGTTCCTTAAAATTTTAGTTAAATTTAGAAGCATAAATCTTCAGAAAAAAATCTCTGAAACCCTGAATATAGTAAACAAGGGGTAAATATTTTTATTTCCAAAAGTACTTAAAATGCATTTAAAAATCTTATATTGGTTCTATAGTATTATCTCCCAATTTTCTAGTTCCTCCAGTGGAGGGGGCCTGCCGCAGAGTGTGGACTATGGGGGTATGGCTGGGAGCCATCTTAAAACAGAAGTTTTGTGCCTAGCCAGAGAAGCCAGGAGTCTTGGGGAAGCCCAGAGTAGCAGGAACGGCAAGCGCAACAGCTGAAAGACAGAATGGACTGACTTTTAATGGACCTGGGGAAATCGCTGGCCCCAGAGGCCTGAGCGAATTATGGGCATTGCATGGTCTGATAAGGCAGGCTCTGAGTCCTGGGGGTGGGGCAAAGCACTGGGTACTCATTCCTTTGTAAGTTAATATACATACAAAATATATTATATAGTTTGTCTGATCACTCAAGAGACCGAGAAAGAGTTTGGGCCACAAGTATTTAAACTGTAACATAAAAAGCTGGAGATAGGTAAATGTAGGTAGTTTTATAATTTCTGTTTTGATAAGGGCAATATATTTGCACTGAGCTATCTTTCCTGCCCCTAATATTAAATTTTAAAAAATGTGGGGCTGGAGAGATGGATCAGCAGTCAAGAGCACTGGCTGCTCTTGCAGAGGACCAAGATTCAACTTCCAGTACTCACTTGGCAGCTAACATCTCTCTGTAACTTTAGTTCCAGAGGAATCTGACACCCTCTTCTCTCTTCCGCAGGCATTGCACAGCATGAATGCAACTACATATATGCAGGCAATACACTCATAAACAAAATAAAAACAATATATAACATGCTTTTTTTTAATTGTGAAGTCCAGAAATTTAAAGGATAGAGAGTGAAGGGGAAGGAAGAGGGGGGTCATGAGAAAGATGAGAGAGGAAAAGAAGACTGAAGAAGATGAAGAAAAAGAAAGGAAGAAAGTTTTTATTTGCAAGTTATTAAGCCTAGAAATTTTAAAATTCCAAAATTGAATGAGAGTTTGTTCATAGAAGACAGGATTCATGATTTTGTCAAGAAAGAGAAAAACATAGTTCAATCTTGAGTTTGAGGGATTATAATAAATAAAAAAGTAAAAAATGGATAAGAGCAACTTACAATATGTTCATGGTTTATCATCTTTGACTGAAGAAATCATTATTATGAGCTATTAGGGTAGAAATATTTCTGAAATATTTCAAAACAATTTCAGAGAATAAGAAAAATAAGTTTCCATGATTAAGTACAAATTTTGCCTGCTACTGTTATCAAAAAGAGAATGATGTCCCCTGCCAAAGATACCTCTGTTCTGGAATTCAGAACTTTGTTAGCCTACACAGCAAAGGAGACCTAAGGTCATAGTGGTAATTAAGAGGGGTAAACTACTAACTTAATATAATGATATTCTTCTAGGCTGCCTATGTGTACAAAATGAAATCAGGAAGCAGCTTAAAAGGGAGAGGTAGAAGAAAGTGGACGAGGAAAACACAGGTTGAGAACTAAGGCACAGAGAGATATAGTTACTGAGATTGAAGATAGAAGATGGTATCAATGGAATATGAGGACACTCTAAACACTATTTGACAAAAAATGACTTTTTTACCTTAAAATAATAGAAATCACACAATTCCACATATTGAGAGTTGTGTTGAAATTTCTATGCTACAGAGCTTTCAGAGTTAAATGTTTTAAGACCCTCTGGCAATTTGTTGCAGTCACTACAGAACCCTTCTACTGGTATTTAAAAATGAAAAGAAAGTGCAGCTTCAGAGTCAACTTTGAAGACTCTGAATGATATACTTAAATCAAGAA
>NW_008360303.1:4660338-4679916 GCF_000622305.1 Nannospalax galili
TGGGATAAGAGCAAGGCCTCATGGAAAAAACAAAGTCATATTCTCTAAAACGTTCTATTAGTCACTTTGTGCTGTTGTGACTATAATGTTTTTGAGGGGTTGGAGAGATGGCTCAGCAGTTAAGAGCATTGACTACTCTTGCAGAGGACCAGGTTCAATTCCCAGTAACCACATGGCAGCTATGAACTATCCTTAACTCCAGTTCCAGGGGAATCCGGAGCCGTCTTCTGACCTCTACGGCATTGCATGACACAGATGCACTCACATACATGCAGGCAATACACTCATACACATAAAATAAAAATAATAAATAAAATATTTTTAAAAATATGTTATTGAACATATTCAAGGGAAGAACTGTGGGAGACAGGCTTGAGCCTAGGGTGATATTGCAACTGTTGGGGTCACATGGTTTCCAGGAATCCAGGTTCTGTAATCTGAAACCCAGTACACTAATGAGGCATCCTACCCTCTATTCTGTGATAGGACGTTAAGTCTGTTATGCTATTAGGATGCTAAGCCTCTTATGCTAATAAGGTATCCTCCTTGCTGTGCTGTGATTGGACCACTACACCTATATAAGCTTGTGCCTCCCTGCGATAAAGGAGACCTGTGTCCCTGAACCTGGTCCTCTGTGTCTGAATGCAGCTCTGCTGACACAGTCTCCTCACCAGCCCTGGGGTCCAGGACTGGGCAGAAGCAGCGACTAGAGGAGGCAGCACAGGGCAAGCAGAAGAGCTGCCTCAGCACCAGGTGAGCAGAAGAGCAGCCTCAGCCCAGGGCAAGCAGAGGAACAGCTTCGACACACATAAGAACAAAGGAGCGGCACCCACGAGAATGAAGGAGCGGCTGCTGCTGGTGATGACTGCAGCTGGCTCCCAAACATGGGGCATGAAAAGCCCGAACCCACAGGCTGAAACACTTGGGAACACTTTGGGCTCCCAATGCCTTCTTTGCCAGTGGTTCTTCTGTGGGTGCTCGCCACTTTCATTCTTCTGGCTCACTGTCTTCGGTTTGGCATACCGCTCCTGTCTTTGCCAATTGTCTCCTTGAAGGGTTCCTGAGTCCCTTTGGGTACGTCTTGCAGGGTGAGTGACCTCCGATATGGGAAATAGTCACCCAGCTGCTGCCAGCCCCTGCGCTGCTGCACTAGTTTCTCTCCTCAGGAGTAGGCAAACTAGGGTAACAGAAAAGGACGTAACTAAGGTTTTAGATGAAGTACTAGCTCTTGCCCCCTTGTTTACAGATTCTTGTTGCTGGGATCCTGAACAATGGACTTGCATTTTATTCTTGGCCCGGCGTAGAGAAGTCAGGGAGGGATGCCCACAGCCTGGGCTGTTCTATCCCATTGTGGCAGCCATTCTGGCCTCCTTTTGGGGGGGGTTTCCCCCAAAGCCCCTGAACAGGACAATCCCCTATTAAAGGAGATAGATGAGCAAATACGACAACAGGATGCTGGGGATGGCCTGTCCCAGGCATTTCCAGTTAAAACAAAACTAACAGATTCTTGTTCTGATAAAACTATGACTGTTAATGATGACATAAAAAATGATGAATTGGGGTTTGAGAGCTCCCTTGATGAAAAACAGGAAGTCAAGATCACCTCTGCCCCACCATTATAGGGTTTTGGCTACCCTCTGCCATCTAGTTTTGGCTTTGATGAAAAACAGGAAGTTAAGGCAGCCTCTGTTCCAACATTATGGGGCGATGGCTACTTTCCACCATCTTGCACTAGCTTTAAGGAAATTCTCCTCCAGCCCATCTATCCCTCCCTTCCAGAGGAGGAGTGGAAGCCCCTCCCACCTAGGCCCCTCTTCTATGATACAATGGGAGATTTTCCACCGTTTTTCCGGGTTACCATCAATCAGGGACTACAGAACCCTAATGTCTGGAATCCATATTCTCATGATACCTTAAGGAAGCTGCGTAAGGCAGCAGTTGAGGATGGCATTCACTCCCCCTGGTTTGGTCAGTTATTAGATACAATCAGTCATTCGGCCAATACCCCCTATGATTGGCAGAATATTGCCCATGTCTGCTTACAGGGAGGCGATTTTCTTTTATCAAAATTTACTTACCAAGATAAATGTGAAGAACAAGCAGAGCGCAATAGAAATGCCAAAGTCCAAAACACTGGAATTCATGCTCTAGTAGGATGTGACAATTCTGAGACCCCCCCCCCCAAGCTCAGGCACAGGGACCTCTCCACTAGTTCGAACAAGTACAGCTTAGCGCACTTTATGCTTTGCAAAGTATGCCGACTCGCAGTGACACCAAATTAACCAAATTGATACAAAAACCAGGCGAATCTTTCTCTGATTTTGTTGAGAGATGCCAACAAAGTATAAATAGAAAGATCAATCATTAGGGACCTGCCAATGCCTTGCTCAAGGATCTTGTATATGAAGGCTGCTCTACAGAGTGTCGCCTTGCCATAGGACCCATTAGACACAAGGATGTCTCTGAATGGATTCTGGCCTTCCAAGATGTGGGGACCGCTCAGGCCCATGCTGCAGCCCTTGCTGAGGCACTGGCTGCTCCTAAGCCTCAGGCCGAGATGGAAAAAGGCAAATGTTGGGCCTGTGGGGGACAGGGCCATTGGTCATGTACCTGTCCTAATAAGATTATGAAAGAGGCCAAAAGGAACCAGGTTCCCCCTTCAAAATGCCCGAGATTCCACAAAGGCTTTCATTGGGCAAGAGAATGTAAGTCTAAGGTGGATGCACATGGTAAACCCATACAAAAGGTGCCTTTAAACGGGCAACTGGGTGCCTCTCAGCCCCTCCCCAAAGAGAGGAAATAAGGTAATACACCCCCCACGTCCAATGGATGATACCTATTGATTTGCATAAGCCTAGGATACAACTTTCTCTAGATGGCCATAAATTTAAAGCCCTAATTGTTACAGGGGCTGATATGAGTGTAATCAGACAGGAAGAAGCATTGTCTCATTGGCACCATAAGCCTGGACCCCCTATACAAGATGCTGGGTGCTTACAAAATACTTTACATGTCCAACGTCCTGTGGTCTGGACTGACCTGGATGGCAATACAGGAGCTATTAAACCACTCCTAGCTGCAGGGCTTCCCCATAACCTGTGGGGGAGAGATATCCTCTGCAATATGGAGGTTATTCTAACTACCAATGACAAAGCCTTTCATGATGACCACATTGTAGACCAGTGATTAGTTAATGCCCCCCAACCCTCACCCCCAATTCCAATGGCTGCTGCTCTGCTGCCAAAGCTGCCCCCCATCAAACTAACATGGGACACTAAAGCTCCCATATGGGTGGAGCAGTGGCCTCTTCCTTCACATAAATTAGTTCATTTGATCTCCTAGGTCCAGAAATAGTTATCCTTGGGTCACATTGAGCCCTCACTTAGTCCTCATAATTCTCCCATTTTTGTTATACAAAAGAGATCAGGAAAGTGGATACTTTTACATGATTTGAGGGCCAATAATGAACATATGAAGCCTTTAGGGACCCTTCAAATGGGAATGCCTCACCCTACCACTATTCCCAAAGTGCTTCCAATTATTATTATAGATATGAAGGACTGTTTCTTTTCTATTCCTCTTCATGATGATGATAAGCCCGATTTTGCCTTCTCTATACCTGCCACTAACCATAACCTCCCAGTTCAATGCTATCAATGGAAGGTTTTGCCTCAGGGCATGAAAAACAGTCCTACTATCAGCCAATATTATATGGCCCATGCCTGCAGACCTTTGCTTATTGAGGTTTATATTTTACATTATACGGATGACATTCTTATTGCCCATAAGGATCCTAAGATCTTACAAGGAGCTTTTCAAAAACTCAAAACAAACCTCTAGGCATTAGGTATTACTATTGCAGCAGATAAAATACAGTTACATGCCTCTTATACCTTTTTAGGCCACTATTTCAAGATTTCATCTGTCCCATAGCTCCTGTTCTTACCTTACCAGATGAGATTACACTTTCAGAGGCGCAAACCCTCTGTGGCAATATCAATTGGATATGGGGCTTCTTACCCATGCCCACAGAAGAGCTTATACCACTCTTTGACCTCTTGCAGTGTGCTGATATGATCGCCATTTCCTGTAAGGTCTCTCTGGAGGCACAAAGTGTTGTCACAACAATCAATCCTCACCTGTCTTAAGCATTTGTAAATAGGATACAGCCAAAGTTGCCCATCCAAGCACTAGTTATTCCTACTAAAAACACCCCTTTGGGAGTGCTCTGGCAGATCCAGGGCCCCGTGATATGGGTCCACTCTTCATGGAGTCAACTTCACAAGGTCACCCCGGCTATTGAGGCATGGGCTATGCTAGCTCTTAAACTTGTCCACGCCTCCTGTCTTTTGTATGGCCACGAACCCGAATCGTTGGTTCTTCCCATTCCACTCCAGTCATTGTTCCTTGACAACCCTAGCTTCCAAAGTCTCCTACTAGTCTATCAGGGTAAATATGACAATCATTATCTTAAACACAAACTCCTTCAAGGAATAAGACAGCTTCCCTTGTCCCTATTTGCACAGGCATTCCCAAAGCGTAACCCTCTTCCTAAGGCTCCCCTAATCTTTACTGATTCTAGTAAAAGCAAATTTGGTTATGTAACTTACCAGGCAGGACAACTCTCCTCACATAAGGTTTTTCCCTTTCCAGGGATCTGTACAGCTCAGAGAGCTCTCAGCCATGTTAGAGGTCTTTCAGGATCTCCCTACAACTCCCTGTAATATTTTTTCTGACAGTGCTTATGTAGTTCAGACTCTACAACATCTGGCCTTTGCAGCTTTCTGGCCCCTCCAGAGTCCCCTTGATTTTTTACTCTCTTCATTACAACTATTACTCGAGCAGCACTCTGCCCCTTGGTATATTCAACACTTGCGGTCTCATACCAATCTCCCGGGGCTTCTGGCAGAGGGCAATGCTGCCATTGGCAAACTGGTCCTGAGCACCACCCGAGACTCCACCCTAATTCAACAAGCTAGAGACTTACACACCGGCTTCCACCTTTCTCCTCAAGCAATAAATAGGCTCCTCCCTACCTTGCCGATTTAGAGCTGTAAACATATGGTCCGTGCATGCTCCTCTTATGCCCTTCTTTTACCTCTGGGACCATTACATCCCTCTGGAACTCTCCCTAGGGGCTTTGGCCCCAACAAGATATGGCAAATGGATGTCACTCATTTTTCTCCTTTTGGCAAGCTCAAGTATATCCATCATATTATTGACACTTAATCCAATGTCCATTTTGCATTGGCCTGCTCTGGTGAGATGGCTTCTTATGCCATAAGTACTGTCAAATATGCCATGGTCCTTATTGGGATTCCTTGGCAAATATAAACAGATAATTGTCCTTGTTATATTTCTGCTACCTTCAGCGATTTTTGCTCTGACTGGAATATTAGGCATATAACTGATATCCCTTACAATCCTCATGATCAAGGGATTGTTGAAAGTTCCCACCAAACACTCATTAAACAAATACAGAAAATAGGGGAAGGCAATGATAAAGGACCCTGCTATAAGGACCCCAATTTTGTTATACAACGAGCTTTATTTGTATTAAACTTTCTAAAATTTGACTCCAATGGCTTCCCACCAGCAATAAAGCATTTGGGGGTGTTCAATAAGCCCACTCCTGCTCCCATGGTGGGAATGGAAGGACGCTCTCACAAGTGAATGGAAAGGTCCACACCTATTATTAACACAAGGGTGATGCTATGCTTGTGTCTTTCCAGATAATATTCCAGCCCCCATCTGGATCACGGCCTGGAACATCAGAATTGCCTGCAATGGAAAACCTCCCTCCACAACCACCAACCCCGAATATGGGAGCCCTGACCCTGGAGGAAGGAGGAAGCAGTGGACCTCTCAACCACTGAGAGACCAATCTTGCAGACCACAAAAGCCACCAACCTGGGGAGACCTCAAACATCTCTCTTCGCAACAGAGACATTAGCTAAGCTAAGTGCTCAATCTAGAGGAATAACTTTGCCTATGTTCCTTATTATTTATGTTATCAGTATTGTTAACTCTCAAGCTCTAACAACTCTTGTTAACCCCCACTAACCTGTCAACCTAACTGAACAGATTATTACTGTAGCCAATGAAAAGGAGGTAAATTCCACGTAAAAATCTACACCCCCTGGCCAATGGTTTCCTGAACTACAGATGTACCATGCTCCTGTCTTCTTTAGCTGTTCCCCTTATTATACTAACTCTTCTGATTTTTGGACCCCGTATTGTCAAGGGTCTCCTTAATTTTGTTAAAACTTGCATTTCTCTGGTTCAGTTAGTTGTTGCCCTGCCTCCAGATCTTGCCAGGCATGACTCTGCAAACAAGAACCCACTATTCCTTGCCCTTATCAACCTATAATTGGCCTCTGACAGGTTTCAGCAAATTCTTGACCCCTGAGGAGGCTTTAAACAAGCCAGTACTGGATGTACTCCTTCTCCCTGTGCCAAACCACACAAAGGGACCCACTCTTCAAGGGCTGGTAGTCAATGACGGGTAAGATCCTGACAGACGGGACAACCTAAGACTGGCATAGTCCATTATGCTTGGAGACCCTTGAGGTGGGGACAACAATGCCGAGGCAAAGAATCTTGACTCCCACTGGTTGGCATGGAGTTGGCACAACCTGCTCTTAAGGAAGCTCACCATCTTGAGGGAGAGAGCTCTTGATACAATGACCCCTTGAGCCATTGTACTTTGCCTGATGTATCTGGACTGATATCAATATGCTATATACCTCACCTTTAAAAATAAAAAAATAGGGAGAGATGTGGGAGACAGGCTTGAGCCTAGGGTGATATTGCAACTCTCAGGGTCAAGTGGTTTCCAGGAATCCAGGCTCTGTAATCTGAAACCCAGTACACTAATGAGGCATCCTACCCTCTATTCTGTGATAGGACGTTAAGTCTGTTATACTAATCAGATGCTAAGCCTGTTATGCTAATAAGGTGTCCTACTTGCTCTGCTGTGATTGGACCACTACCCCTATATAAGCTTGTGCCTTCCTGCAATAAAGCAGACCTGTGTTCCTGAACCTGGTCTCCTGTGTCCAAATGTAGCTCTACTGACACAGTCTCCTCACCAGCCCTAGGTTCCGGGACTGGGCAGAAGCAGCGATGACAGGAGACAGCACAGGGAAAGAAGAAGAGCTGCCTTAGCACCAGGCAAGCAGAAAAGCAGCCTCAGCCCAGGACAGGCAGAAGAGTGGCCTCAGCTCAGGGCAAGCAAAGGAGCAGCCTTGACGTCCATGAAAATGAAGGAGCGGCACCCATGAGAATGAAGGGGCAGCTGCCACTGGTGGTGACCACAAAGAACTATTTCTTTTTCTCAGTTCAGAGTGTCCAGTTCATAGTGACTTGATCTGATTGCATAGGCAGAACATCATGATAGTGTGCCTCTGCACAAGAGTAAGCAGAGCAAAGCTATTCAAGGAGAACTCAGGGCAAGACACAGCACTGTCAAATCATGTCTAAGTGACTTACTTCTGTGAACTTGGTCTCACTTCCTACATTTCTCCAAATAATAGTGTCATATTGTGAATCCACTGAAGAATTAACCCATTTCTTCAGATAGAGAAAAAAAGAAAAAAATATGTAAGCAGGAAAAAATTATAATAAGATGAGTTGCATGTTGTGAAACCCTAAAAACCTTGACAGGCATCTGGATTCCAAATAACAAATGTTAGCAGGAGATGTTTCAACCCTGAGATCTCAGCTGACAGTAGGATGGAAATACATGATGCATCTCTGAAGAACAGGCCACATACCAGATTAGAAGCAACAGGATCTGTGGACTTGGCAATGAGGCTAGAATGAGTTCCTAGGTAGAGGCCAGAGCTGTATAGGAGAGGAAGCAAGGCATCATCAAGGAGCAGGAGTGGTGTTCCTATGACAGGATGTCAGGCCAGCCTGAGTTAACAAGAGACTGTGCACAGGGTTTATGGAGATTCAGATAGGGCCTGATTCGTCTGGCTCATGCAAATGAGGTGAAATTCGTGAAGGCCAGTTAGGAGAGAATCCCTCATCCTGAGAAGTGATAGAAATAGGCTTTCCAGAAGATTCTCATTCAAGTGCCACCATTTCCCTTGTTGCCACAGAAATGAAGGAGACTGGTGTGTACAAATGGCATTTTTATATAAAAATGATATAGAGAAATGTTTTTGTTATTTTTTTTTACCAAGGATTACCAAATTTTTACCATGGCATCTGATTCCAGCTTGAGGGCCCACAGATTTCTTTTGGGAAGCAGGGGCGGGGGGTGTCCTTCTTACCTTTATCTTGATTTTTTTACTAAATGAAGTGTTAAGATTTATTTGCGGTTCTGTTGGTGATATTCTATTCTTTCTGTTTACAGCATACATCTTCCTTCAATGTCAGACCTGGCCATGGATCATATTTTAGTCAATGAATGAATGATGATGTAAAAGTCATCCAAATGCACAAAATGGTTCAATTTCATACGTTTTCCATTTTGACAATGAGATAAGCATGTATTTTATGGAAGCAACAAATATTTCCAGCCTTAAAATATAAAGACATTTGGGACACACTTGGGAAAGCACATCTAAAGTAAACTGGAGTGAATAAATCTGAAGCTAATCCAAAAATCTATGAGTGAGTAGCAAGCATTTGTCATAAAAATAAGAAAAAAGAGTACTGATTTGGCATAGTAACTCTAAGTTATGGCTAGCATCTCGGTCTTGTAGCACTTTCTAATTCAAAATGTTAATGTTTATGATAAAGCCAACATTTTCATTCCAATCAGGTGTCCTATCTGTGATTCTAGTGAAAGCTAAATGTCATGCTTAAATAGCCGGTTTCTTTTCTTCCTTTTTAGTTCTCAAAACATCTCATTCCTTTACCCTAGAAATGTGATTTTTAAATCCATATAATTTCTTTTATCTGATTTAATTACTCCCCCGCCAAATATATTGTGTCATGTTTGAATGCTTTTGCATGATGCATTGTCATTTGTGTCCTATTCTAAATCCATGTTAGTGGGTTTATATAAGTATGAATATATGCAATCTGAACAGTTTTACTCAAAAATTATTCCCTAGTACAACTTCACAAAAGCTCTGAGATTGACTCTACAGAGAAATAAGCTCTCTTACAGTGTTTAAAATAGGTAAGGCAGTACGTAGTCAAAGAAGTGAATATCCAACAATATATCAGAAAATTGCATGTTGAAAAATTTCAGGACCCCATCCTTCTCTAATTCAAATTTCTCCCTAACAAAATAATTGCTCTCATTTACTTGATTTTTCTTTAAATACTTTGGTATTCTTTTTAATTCAGTGTATAAGTTTGTCTCTGTGTGGTTTTGGGCATATGAATGTAGTACACAGAGACCAGAAGAGGCTGACTGACCTCGAGGAGTTACAAATGGTAGTAAGTCACCATCCCTGGCAGTTGGGAATATAACTTGGATCCTCTGCAAGAGCAACAAGTACTCTTAAAAACTAAGCCATATCTCCAGCCCCATTGTGCCATTTTAAATGCATTCTTAGAAGTTATTTTCTTTCATTTTAAAAAATTAGTTCATGAAGTCGCTTTTTTACTTAATGAGTGCATTATAGGAGTCCTGTTCATAAAGTCCTTTTTATGCCTATAAATTACACTATGTTCCCTAATTTATCCTCTATCTGATTCAGGCTATCAGATCTTTGGTTGAGCTCCTTGATCCATTTGGAGTTGATTTTTATGCATGGTGAGAGGTAGGGATCTAGTTTCATTTTTGTACATGCTGCTATCCAGTTTGACCAACACCATTTTTGAACATGCTGTCTTCTCTCTAGTGTGTATTTATGGCTTCTTGATTTAGTAAAATTCAAGTAGTGGGACTGGAGAGATGGCTCAGAGATTAAGAACACTGGCTGCTCTTGCAGAGGACCTGGATTTGAAACCCAGCATCCACAATGTCTAAGAACCATCTGTAACTCCATTTTCAGGGTAATCTTATGCCCACTTTTGTCCTTTCCAGGCATTACATGACATGGGTGTTCCTACCTCCATGTAGGCTACACACTCATAGACAAATATAAAAATAATAAAATATTTTAAAAGCAAGTAAGTAAAAATCACATGATTCTAATTGCATGGCTTTAAATCTGGGTTCTTAATTCTAATACACTGTTCAAGGTATCTTTATACCACTACCATGCTGATTTTATTACTGTAACTCTGTAGTATAATTTGAGCTCAAGAGCAGTAATCCCTGTAGTGGTTTTTTGGTGTCCAGGATTGCAGTCACTGCCAGTGGTGGCCGTTCCTCAGTTCTCATGGGTGCCACTCCTTTGTTCTCATGGGCGTCGATCCTGCTCCTCCGCTCACCTGGGCTAAGGCCGCTCTTTATCTGGCCCTGGGCTGAGGCCTCTCTTCTGCTTGCCTGTTGCTGAGGCAGCTCTTCTGCTTGCCTTGTGCTGCCTCCTGTCATTGCTGCTTCTGCCCAGTCCCAGACCCCAGGGCTGGTGAGGAGACTGTGTCAGCGGAGCTGCTTTCAGACACAGGAGACCAGGTTTAGTGACACACGTCTGCTTTATTGCAGGAAGGCACAAGCTTATGTAGAGGTGGTGGTCCAATCAGCACAGCAAGTAGGATACCTTATTAGCATAACAGGTTTAGTGTCCCTATCACAGTACAGCAAGTAGGATACCTTATTAGCATAACAGACTTAACGTCCTATCACAGAATAGTGGGTAGGATGCCTCATTAGCATACTGGGTTTCAGATTACAGAACCTGGATTCCTGGAAACCACGTGACCCTGACTGTTGTAATATCTGTGTTGTAATTTTGGATTCCAAGGGTGATGATTAGGGAGTGGTGAGCTCTAGGCATCAGTCTCATGATCTGCCAATGGGAGCAAATGTCATAAGGTGTTTATTGTGTTTCAAGCAGTTGAGCCATTGCCTCAGGCCTACTGTATGGCTGCCAATAAGACTTTCACCCTAGGCTCAAGCCTGTCTCCCATACAGGATTATTTTGGGTATCCTAGAATTTTTGTGCTTCCATATGAAATTTGAGAGTATTTTTGTTCAATTTATGTGAAGAAATTTGTTGTAATTTTAATGAGTTTGCACTAAATTTGTAGATTTCTTGGATAGGATGACCATTGACAATATTACTCCTACTGATCCATGAAAGTGGGACATCTTCCTACCTTCAGGTATTTTCTTCAACTCCTTTCTACAATGTCTTAAAGTTTTTATTGTACAAGTCCTTCAATTCCTTGGTTATATTTATTCAAAGATATTTAATGGGTTTGGGTATTAATGAGAATGGGATTATTTTCCTGATTTTTTCAGCCCTATGTTTCCTTTGATATAAACGAAGATTACTGATTTGGCCTGTAAAGTTTATAACATGCTACTTTGCTGAATGAGTTTAGTACTTACAGAAGTATTCTGGTGGAGCTTTAGAGTCCTGTATTATAGAATTATATCATCTTCAAATGAAGGAACTTTTCCTTCTTCAGTTTCAGTTTATAGCCACTGTATTTCCTTCATTTGTCTTATTGCTCTAGACAAGATTTCAGGCACTATATTGAGCAGGAATGGACAGAGTGGACATCCTTGTCTTGTTCCATATTTTAATAGGAATGCTTTCAGTTTCTCTCCATTTAGCTTGTTGTGTATTGCCTTTATTATGGTGAGATACATCCTCCCTATCCTTAGCTTCTCCATGACTTTTATAATGAATAGATTTTGGATTTTGTTAAAAGGCCTTTTCTGTATTTAATGAGATAGATCATCAGGTGATTTCTTCCTGAGTCTGTTTATATGGTGGATTATATTTATTAATATACGTATGTTAAACCATCCCTGGCTCACAGGGGTGAAGCTAACTCCTTTTTTGTGAGTTCTTTTTCTGATTTTTCATTAGAGCAATACTGACTTCATAGAAAGAATTTAGGAGTTTTCCTTCTTTTTCTATTTTATGGAATAATTGGAGAAGGATTAGTTTCTTAAAAGTTTGTTAGAATTCTGCACTGCATTGATCTGGACCTGAGCTCTTTTTAGTTGGGAGATTTTTTTTTTTAATTTTATTTATTATTTTTATTTTATGTATATATGTTGTATTAGTCAGGGTTCTCCAAAGAAACAGAACCAGTAGAATGAATATGCATAAAGATTTATCAGCTTAGCTCACAGGATAGAGTCTGAGTAGTCCAACAATGGCTGTACCACAATGGAGAGGCTGAGAGTCTGTATTTGCTCACAAGGCTGGATGTCTCAGTAGTCCCAATCCAGTGCTGAAGGTCTGACAAATTCCAAAATATCAGCTAGTCTTCAGTTTACAGCAGCAAGAGGAACTCACCAGCGAGAGAGAGGGCAAGCCACAAAAAGCTCCGTGTTCTCCTCTGTCGTGGTCTTTTATACCAGCTGCCATCAGAAGGTAACGCCCACATTTAGGGTGTGTCTTCCGGCTTTAAATAATCCAGTCAAGAAGATCTCTTTCATTTCAGTTAATCTCAGATCAAATCAAGTTGACACCCAGGATTAGCCATCACATATGTGTATTGCCTGCATGTACATAAGAGCACCTGTGTCATGCAATGCCTACAGAGGACAGAAGAGGCTGTCTGATCCCCTGGAACTGGAGTTATGGACAGTTGTTAAGTGCCAGGTGTGTTCTGGGATCTGAACCTGGGTGTTCTGCAAGAACAGTCAGTGTTCTTAACTGCTAAGCCATTTTTCCATCCCCCATTTTTCTCATTAATTGTTATGAGTCTTTTCAATTTTTTAAAAAATTTTTTATTTGGTAGGTTGTACATATCTAGAAATGCATCCATTTATTTTAGATTTTTCAAGCTTAAGTTTCTGTGCATCAAAAGACATTATCACTGGAGTGAAAGCAAATTAAAGAATGGGAAAAGTCTTTAACAGCTAGTTATACCTCTGACAGTGTTAGTATCTAGAATATACAAAGAACCCATAAAACGAAACATAAAATATCCCATTAATAAAGAAGGTAAAGAGATAAACAGACATTTTCTAAAAATGAAATGCATATGGCTGAAAAGTACTTTTAAAATAGCCAACATCATAATGGTCATAGAAATGCAAAGGAAAATTGTTTGATTTCATCTTACCCCACTCAGAATGACTAAGCCTCTAAAAGCAAAGAACAGCAAATGTTGGCAAATCTGTGGAGAAAGGGGGAGTCTTATCCTCTGCTGGTGGCAGTGTTTATTGGTGCAGTCACTATGGAAATCAGTGTGGATATTCCTCAAAATCTAGAAATTTATCTATCATTTGTTTTAGTCATAGCACTCTTGGGCATATACTCCAAAGATTCTAGCTATACCCTACTATAGATATACCTGTTTAGCCAAGTTCATTATTGCCCTTTTTATTATAGCCAGAAATAAGAAAAGAACCAGATGGTCATCTACTGATCAATGGGTAATTAAGGTGTGATTGTCCAGCTCTTAGAAAAATGGAAATTTACAGGTAAATGGATAGAAGTAGAAACAGTCATCCTGAATGAGGCAACCCAGATCTAGGAAGGCAAATTCTCCTGCTCTCCCTCAAAGGTGAATGCTAGCCTTTAAATTTTAGACACACATGCTTCAATTGGAAAATCCAGAGAGGTCAATAAATAGACCTGGGTAGAAGTGAAGCTTGGGGAGGGAGATAGAATGAAATACAAAAAAGAGGAAATGAATAAGAGAGGAGGAAGGGTTATTTGTGGTGGGGAATTTAATGGTATGTCAGAGGGGAGGGTACAGGGAGGAATAACTAACACTAAAGAGCTTTAGGAAAAGCCACATGAAAGCTTACCACTATGGAAGCTATGCCAAATATATACATATATATTTCTGAACGAGATTAAAATGTTATCTTATAATGGGGTGACATTGTCCCTCCTAGAGACCATATGCTTGCAAAATAAAAATCCTAATCCTAAGAATGGACTCCCACTTTCGAAGCTGTTAACCAGGGTTCCCATAAACCCTCAAACAATGCTAGTCATTGTCCCTGTTCTCAGTTACCCAACAGAACTTCTCAGTAACACACTATTGCTAAAGACACTACACATATGACATAAAGCAAACAAGGCAAAAGCAAGCTGGTGCTTTCTTAAAAGCATCATCCCTACTGGCTATCTTTCATAGTGCTGGAAGATTCTATGCAACTCTCTGAAGAGAAAATTAACCATAAACTCTAACAAGCTGTTAACCTTGCAAGCTACAAAATCAGCAGGCCTTGCAATCTATGCCCACCAGTGCAAGAGTGGAATGAATGACATAGGAGTAACCAACTACTTTCTAGTTGTTCTTCAAGGTTCACCTCACAGGAGGGAGCCCATATTAGACATTCTTAATAGGCCTAAAAACCTGAGGTTAGACAGTCCACAGGCCATGGAAAAAAGTCCAACGCAACCATTCTGCTGAATAGATATACTATTAACCTGATTACTAATGACTTATTTTTATACCATAGATTAATGCAGCTCTCAATTCTCAGCAGAGGCACTCTTATGCAGCAAGATGTTGATTAATACAGAGAACTACAACTGGCAAATGATCATAGAATAAAAAACTGAGCACTTTTTATTCCTGAATAAGACATCTATATCAAAAATCTGCCTCCCAAAGCTCAGGGATTGTTGCAAAAGAGTTTGAGAAAGATTGTGAGAGCCAGAGAAGTTGGATGAACACATGGACCTAGAGTTTTCCAAACTGCTGGTCAGTTATTCATATGAACCCACAGCAATGGTGATAACATGTACATGACAACTCTGACAAAATACAAGCATAGACATAGAGAAGAGGATAAGAAATCATAACTGTACCTGAGGAAATTCTGACAACCAATCATTTATTGGAAAGTGATATTCAGTCTCATTCGAGGATAAGAATCTTGATAGGTTGATCAGCATCCAGAGGAAAAACTCATACCAAAGGGTATTGGAAACACAAATGTATTCATTCAGAATATATACATATATATGTATATCCTCACTCAAAAATCAAACAAGGGATATAAATTAGATTTGATAGACCTTAAAAAAAGTTATAGAGGACAAGAAATTGGAGGGGAGTGTAGTAAGGAAGGGTACAAATAGAGAATACCTAAATATGATCAAAATACATTGTATATAAACTTCAAGTACTCAATAAAAATATTTTAAAAAATTGAGAATATTGCCTACTTTAACTCTGAAGAATTGTTGAATCTCTTGGAGTTGGAATTGTTGGTGGTTCGAAGCTTTTCTTAAAACATTTTATTTATTATTGTAATTTTATGTGTATGAGTGTATTGCCTGCATGTATGTGAGTGCACCCGTGTCATGCAATGCCATGGGGTTAAAACTTTTTAAAGTGTTCAACATCCTTAGTAAGTAGAAAGTACAAATCAAAAGCACTTTAATTTCCTCTTACTCTACCCAGACTGGCTAATATCAAGTGAATAAAGGAACAACTTTTTAATTAGTTAAAAAATGGTGGATATACTAAAAGTATTAAGTATGTAAAGATGCTTAAACAAATTGGTATTAATTATTTTCTCTGGATTAAAATGTATCAAAAATGATAATGAGAGGCAGACATCACAATGGGAAAGAAGACTGTGAAAGTTTGGAGTGTATATTGGTAGAGTATAAGTACATTGGTAGAATCAAAGGTTGAAGAATTTGATAGAGATTTATCATAAGTAAATATTGTTTTGCAGTTTAGGAAGATATCTGTAAGTAAAAGCACAAGATAAAAGTTTAATTTAATGTGAATAAAATTGGCTATGAAATTAAAGAATTAAAAGAATGCAAATCACAGTTTTTGTTTTGTTTACTATTTTTGAGACAAGGGTCTTCACCATAGGCCACACATTTCTGGAGGCAGTCTAGGAAGTGATTATGTGTTGTGTGTGACTCCACCTCCCAAGAGCTTGATTATGGGCATGCTCCACCAGGGAGGCAATAACACAGTGTTTTCAATTAGCTTTCCCCTAGATTAGCAAAAGATATCTGTCAAAGTTTAAATACATAATAAGCTAGGGCTTGGTGTGATAGCACCCACCTTTAATTTCAGCACTTGGGACTCAGAGTCAGGTAAATCTGTGAGTTTGAGGTCAGTCTGGTATATGTAGGGAGTTCCATGCCAGCCGGAGTTACATAGTATGGATATTTGTAAATAAATAAATAAATAAATAAATAAATAAATAAATAAATAAATATTTAATGTGACTGTCTAAGAGATTTTTGACAATATGGACAGAGTAAATTTGTGGAATTTTGCCATCTGAAATGCAGATTATTTTGTTGAAAAAATATTTTTCTATGCCCATTTCTATGTTCTTTTTGCTATCTGTTGGTTGTTTCAATGATTTATTAGAAGAAACATAAAATATATTATGCATAGATTTATAATCCAAAAATATCATTGTGCTGTAAAAATTTTAGCAAACATGCACACAAACACACATATCACCCATAGGTTTATGAAGCTATGACAACTCTACAGTGCGTGATTATTTTATGAAAATAAGGCAGTACTCTTTACTATGTGTTTAACTTGTAAGAACATATTTTACTAAACCACAATTAAATTATAAAACAGGCCTAGAAAGAGAGTTTAAGTTATGGATTTTTAAGGTTATGCTAAGCATTGCAATGTGGTGCTAACCTTTTACACAGATGGGATGAAGTCTCAGGCTGCCATTTCAGCACCTGCCCTTCAGGGTGTTTATGGCTGATATTTTAAGCATACAGTAAATGCAGAAAGGAATTTCATACAGCATAACCAACAAGTATGTATAAAAATTCACCTCTGTAACTAAAATCCCATTACATCTCTATTTAATCTTATTTTGAAGGAAATGCTATTTTTCTTCTGTAGTAATAAAATGCTACATTTAAAAATCAATCTGTGCATAACTCACTAACATGGATTAAAATCCTAGCATGTGTGGCATTTTTAGCAGACTGTAAAAAATGGAAATGTCACCTTTTCTTTTAGGTGAAAGTATTTTGCCTTTTCCTAGAATAAAATATACAGAGTTTAACATTAGCTTTAAGAAGAAAAAGTCTGTGTTAAACTAAAAGTTCACCAAAATGTTATGCCTGTAAAATGTTACTAAATAACTGAATCTTTTCGAACATATCCTTAGCTAAAGGGAAAGAAGTAAGCCATTGTTGGATTTCTTTCCATGGTGGTGTATTTGGCAATCTCAGTAAGGTGGAAATACCTTCCAGGGACTACCAAAATGTCAGCACCACAGGCCTACCCACCACTTTCCTGCATTTGATCCCTAAGTTACCAAAGCAAGTGACTTGACTAAAATGGGCTTGAACGTAATGTAATAGACTGTAACACACACACTGAAGGACCCATGTGCTGATGACAGAGACATCTGGTTTTATTGATACCAGGTCAAATGAGTGATGCATGTAATGATCCTGTGGCTGTATTTCTTTTATCTGATTTCTTGTTCAAAGGATTGGGGAAAGACATACTGTATTAAAGATAAAGGGGAATAACATAAATGTTATTTTTCTGTGGAAATTCACCAAGCTGTAATAGTACCTAAGTGCAGCAGCATATAAACTTCTTTGCAGGTTTAGAATTAACTCATTAAAAATGCTTCCCTTTTATACTACCATTTTCAGACTTTGCGGCAATCTTTATTGTATATTTTTGTAAAAAATCCATTCATTCATTCATTTTAGAGATATGTAGGGCTTTACATGAATTTTAAATAGTGTAATTTTATAGTTTAATATTATTAAACGGTTCATGGTGGCGATTCACTTATGAATTTACTAAATTCAAGCTCTAGTTTAGAAACCTACTGAATGGTATACTTCATGTTAACAGCCCTTAACAAGTCAAAATTAAAGAATTCTGAGTTTAGGGTGTGAGATGTATCACTAATAATTCTTATTTCATAACTGCTGGTGTGCTTACATTTCTGGTTAATTAGTGGGCAATTCAGTCAATTCAGTGACCTGAAATTCTTGTCTTGAATAACGCTTGGAACTATGGGAAAAGTTAATGAAAAATAAAAATCTAAACTGTAAGCTCATTAACAAATACGTGTAAACAGTGTGCCCAGTATTGGAAATTCTCTGTCCTAGAGAGCATCCTCAGGGCTGACACATATGTAAATGTCTATGATGATATCACAAAAAGGAAGTCACAGGCTGAATTAGAAGCCCCATGGAGTGGACACTGCATTATGACTTGATCTAAGTTTATTCTATTCAAAGTTTAGAGTCCAAGAAATGACAAATCTTGAGAATAAGTGAGCTTTCCTTGATCTTTAAAATAGAGATGTAAAATTGATACAAGAATAAATTAATCAATGGATTATTGTAAGCATTAATTTCACTCATAGTTGACTTAATACCTAACACATTGGCTGGTAATACACAAATAAATCAATTTGGTCTAACAGAAGGTTATTTTAAGTGATTAATTCATTAGCTATCTTACTGAGAAAAGAAACTATGCTGTTTCTTACTTTCAATATAAAAAAGTTTAACAAAAGATGTTCTAAATTTGAGACTAGCACATTCATACTACACATATTATAGACTTTAATACACACTAATTCTAATCTTTTTAAGCATGGGCTAAGGGGATTGAAAAGATTTAGGATAAGCATAAAAAATTAATTTTTCTTTGTTCTTTTAGAGATAGAGTGTCCCTATAACCCCATCAGACCTGGAACTCACTATGTAGACCAGGCTGGCCTCAATCTCACAGATAACTGCCTGCCTCTGTCTTCCTCCTGAATGCTGGGATGAAGGCCATGTACCACTACTCCTGGTTTCTTGCCATGTTCTTAACATGTAAATCATTTCCCAAGGTTAGAATATGAAACATCAGCCAGATGTGGTGGCATAACCCAGCAATCCTAGCTGGAAAATGGTAGCAGAAAGATCAGGAGTTTAAGGTATGATCACCTAGAGGGAAAGCTTATGAACAACATGTGCTACATGAGACCTTAACTTAAAAAGAAAAAGAAATATGTGCATCAGTGTGTGCATGTAGGTGTGTGTGTGTGTGTGTGTGTGTGTGTGTGTGTGTGTGTGTGTGTATTTTGTGTGGAAGTCAAAGGCTGACATTAGGTGTGTTCCTCTATCACTGTCCACCTTATTTTTTGAGACAGAATCTTTCAGTAAACCTAGAGCTCTCCAATTGGCTAGATTGGCTGGTTAGCAATTTCGAGGTTCTCTCTAACTCCCCAGGAATGGGGTGACAGGCAAACACTACTGCTCCCAGCTTTTTACATGTATGCTGGTGATGTCACTCAATTCCTGTTCCAGGCCATCTGGGGTTACAGTAAGTCCCTGTCTCCTGCCCTCCCCCACAAAAAAATAAAATAAATTTAGAATGAGAGAAATCACGAGTTCCATTAACAGGAAAATTGTTTCTGTGATAGGCATTATCACTGAAAGCTGATTCTATCTGAAATACTTTCCTCCAGCTCTGGGCCATGCTTTAGAACTGTATCATTAGATTTTTTTTTCTCTTCACCCAGAGATTCCAGTTTTATTTATTTATTTTTTAATTATTTAATAACCACATGATTAGAAGCATTTCATTCCAACATTAACATATTCA
>NW_008360303.1:4685775-4746116 GCF_000622305.1 Nannospalax galili
GTTCCCCAGGTGACAGGGGCCCGGAGACTAGGAATGGCGCAGGGCCCAAACTAGGAGTATAGAATGGCAAGGCGGGGGATGGAAGGGTGAATGTCGCTTACGGAGTCCCGGCGCAGAGAGCTGCACTATAGACTTACCCCAAGAGGCCTGAGCATAGTAGTCGTATCATTAGATTTTTAAGAGACTGTTGAGTGCTGTCTCACACTCTGACTTGTTCTCCCTCTTGTCCCCTCTGATGAACAACAGATGAAGTCCTGTGAACCGTTCCTTGTGAGTTGCTTTAGTCACCTAGGAACTGAGGGTCTTTGCCCAACAAATGAGACACTGGTGAAAGTCATGTGATGTCAGAAGTCAAACCTGGACAACTGACCTTGGAGCTTACTGCCTCCCTGGGTGACAACCTCATTTTACTTTTATGAAGTGCAGGTGGGTAACATTACCTACCCTATGTCCACGTTTTAATCAGAGAAGGCATGAGAAATTGAATGTGGTTTCAGATCTATAAAGTTTGTAAGTATGAGATACAGGCACAACTAAATAATGCAGTATTTTTAAATACAAAAGAAAAATAAGAACAAATACTAAAAGAAAATGAAGAGAAACATATAAATGCCAATATAACAAATCCACAAAAGTAGCTGTCTTGATAAAAAAAATTTACAAAGATTATAACATTTTTGTCCATATGCTTATAAACATGTTGAAAATATGGTAAAAGTGACTTGGATTTGGCTTAGCACTGACAGCTATGGCTACCAAAAATAGATTTTAGGAACGTATATTCAAAATTAATGTCATAAAATGAATGTCATCTTCTTTATTATTTTGTTCATTGTTATTATAATATATTAATACAGAAGAATATTAAATAATTTTAAGATAAATGCACAAGATAATTTTGATAGCATTGAAAAGAGACAATAAATCATTCATGATTTATATTTTGATATAAAAAATAATAATTTGGGGCAGGAAAGATGGCTCTGTTTTTAAAGTACTTGCTGCATAAGCTCCAGGAAGTGAGTTACATCCTAAGCATCCATGTAAAAAGCTGGGAGCGGTAGTGTTTGCCTGTTATCCCGTTCTTGGTGAGTTAGAGAGAACCTGGAAATTGCTAAGTAGCCCCTCTAGACAAATGGAAAGCTCTAGGTTTCCTGACAGACCCAATTTCAAAATATAAGGTGGACAGTGATAGAGGAACACACAACATACACACTCACACACACACACGCACTCATGCACACACACACACACACAACTGCATGCACAGTAATGCATATACGTATACACACAAACTATACACAAATACACACAAATTAATACATATTTGATCTCTAATTTCTGTTATATAATCATTAAATACATTTAAAATATTAATTTTTTGAGAGCAATGTAGATTTTAATTTGATCATAGTTACCCCTTTCACAACCCCTCCCAGATCCATGCCAACTCACTATTCACCCAAATTTATGTACGTTTTTTTCCTCATTGAGTCTAATTTATTTTGGCCAAAGACTCCTGAGTGTAGAACCTGTCCTGGATTATGGTTGACTTACCAGGCATCATAGTGTTAAAGAAGACTGCCTCTTTTCCTAGCAGAAATCAAATGCCAATAGCTCCTCAGCTAAGGGTGGAGTTTTATGCACAACTCCTGACTTCTGTTATGGTATTTGTCTGGCTTCAGCTTGAGCAGGTCTTGTGCATGCTGACACAGTTGGTGTGAGTTCAGTGTGTACAACTTCCCTGTTATCTAGTACACAGTTTCCTTGTAGTCACCTACCACCTCTGGCTCTTACAACCTTTTCCATCCCCTCTTTATTAAAGCTCTCTGAACCTTCGGAGGAGGAGTGTGACACAGATGTCCCATTTGGTGCTGAGCATTCCACTGTTTCTTATTCTCTGTACATTGATCAGTTGTGAGTCTTTCTGTTAATTTCCCTTTCTACATGCAAGAATAAACTCCTCTGATGATGCGGAGAGATGCACTAACCTTTGGGTATAGTAATAAGTCATTAGGAGTCTATTTAATACTACGTCCATCTAGTAGAATATTGGTAGCAGCATCTCCCCCAAGACCCATGACATTTATGACCACAGGCTCTTGTCATAAATAATAGTGCTGAATATAGGTTCTATCTCCTGTAATAGGTCTTAAATCCAATCAGAATGTGTTTGTTTCCTTCAACACCATTTGAGCCACTGTTTCCCTAGGGGACATATCTTTCTAAGCCAGTAAAGGCAGTAATTACTATACTTCATAGGATTCACAGCTGAAAAAAAATTGATGATTAATTTTCTCCTACCATAGCATGCCTTAAACATAAACTGAATATAATTTCACATCTATGTAAGCAATCACATGAATAGAATTATGGAAAGAAAAAACTCCAGAAATGATACAATTGATGGAAAAATACTGAGAAAACACTGGTGGTCTTCACAGCTTAATCTAATCTTTTCTATAAACACTGTTATATAAAACTGAAAACATCATTTTATTAGTAATTTCAGATTATGTCAGTTTATGGGATTGCATGACCACATGGGTACTCTTTGTTGTTTTCTTACATATACAAGCCCAAACACATTAACTAGTGAATATTCAACATTTGCATTCTTATGTCAGTTTTACTCAATAAAGCAGTTACAATAAAACTTTTCATTTTCATTGAGTTCGGAACTAAAACAAAGACAGGAGATACTTAGGTGGAGCAGAATGATTCTTTCTCCTTTGTAATTTAAAGTTGTCTTTACTCCATTTGTGTGTGTGTGTGTGTGTGTGTGTGTGTGTGTGTGTGATGTGTATGTGTGTGTATGTGTGTATGTGTGTGTATGTTTGTGTGTGCATGTGTGTGTATGTGTGTGTGTATGTTTGTGTGTATGTGTGTATGTGTGTGTGATATATACATGTGCACCCACATGCATTCCAGGTCATATGTGTGGAGATCAGAGGACAACTTGTGGTAATCAGATCTCTCCTTCCATAACATGGAACCCAGTGATTGATTTCAGGGCCAGGCTTAGAGGCACACTTACACAATTACCCATCTCTCTGGACCCTCTTTCTTCTTTTCACAGCCAAAAACATAGCCCTACCTATAATTACTTCACTTTCCAACTTAAGTGATCAAGCTGTTATAGAGACTTGGCTCAGTGTAATGCCTTTGAAAAAACATGATATGTGAAAAATATTTTTTGCTCTTCTTTTTCCAGCTGTCTCTCACTGTGATGGAAATGTAGCAGTTTTAATCATAATGGATCAGGAAAAATCCACATCAATGACAGTAGATGTATAACTAGCCAAGGAGAAGTGAATGCCTCTGGTTTGGTGACCACAAGAGTACAAAGGTATGAAGTGGACAGGAAACCAAAGTACCATGGCCTAAAAGCCATTCCTGTGGTCTGTATTAGGCAATGACCTTTAGACCTTCAATGACAGTGGGATGGACAAAAAGGCAAAGATATTCTCACATGTGATAGGCAGAGAAAGAAGATAGATTGAAAAGATTTAAGACATAAATGTATCTATGTTCAAGATAGTTGCTTCTGAATGGAGAGATGATGGTTTCATTTATTATTGGTAAGAAGTGTTTGAGTTCATCTGATAAGAGACAGGAAATGTTAAGCCAATTTAATGAAACCCACCAACATATGACAATTCTGTTCAACAAACATTATTGAAACATCATATTAGGGATTTCTTATTAATGCTTTAAATTTTCTGAATGTGTTTTCATAGAACATTACAAAGTAAATTGAACTGTAAGGCTTATATGATCTAAATTTAATTAATGCACATAAGCTCTGGGTATTTATTTTTTTAAAAAAGAATGTTTTTAGCCTGGAGAAACATGAGTAGATTTTTCTTTCTTAAAAATGGAGCACAGAAGAAATTTTAGTCACTGGGAAAGTCTACGCATGGAAGTATTAAAGTTAAAACTGAGACAAGTGATTGACAATAGTTCAGCAAGTTCAGCAAGATTACTTTGTTTTATATTCAAGATGTACAGCTTGTAGCATAAATTATTCTCAAACCTTTGAATTTTTGTCCTTGTCCTCTAAAAGAGTAGTGACTGTAATATTTTTGTCTTTTCTGCCTATGTGAGAGCTATGACAATTAAAACAAACTCTCAATAACTGCCTCAGTACAGACTGTATATAAAATTGTGGGATCTTTAATGGTGAATAAAACAGAACAGAAAAAAGATGATGTTTGATGTAATTTAATTAGCCTGATTCATAACATTATTCTGTTTTATCAAAATTTCTAATTCCTTCTTCATGTATAAAAAAATGAACTACAGTACACTAAAGTCTCTACCCTAAACTATCTGAAAATGTTAACACATTTGTCATTAGGAAGTTTCATTAATGGTTTATTTAGTCTTTCTCAATATAATAAGGTCCCAGTGAACTCAGCTGGTAAGAAAACATATTTTTATTGACAATATATCAATGACACATATAGCAGTTTAACTAATAATTTTTATTAAATAATAAGATAATAAATTAAACTGAAAGATTGCATACAATATTGAAAATAACTGGTAAAATTCATTAATATTTATTATATTTTAACACGTACTGCTTGAATGGATAGGTCTTGTGGTGGAATGTACGAGGTCCAGCAGGGAGTCATGGGTATAGGAGGGGATCTAAATTTGATTAAGAACTGCTGTATGAAATCGACTAAAGCTCAATAATTTTTTAGATTAGATTCCAAAATCATTAAATAAGTGGCACCAACTAATTTTAAAATACCAGCAGGGATTTGTAATGTTATGTAAAATGTAACATAAGAGGATATGAATGTTACTAACATTGTGAGAACACAGATTAAGTTTCCACACTTTTTTTGAAATAAATTTATCAGTTGCATTAAATATTGTATTTTCAGAAAAAATCAATAATAAAATATTTTTAATTCCAAAAAATATGTATATTTAGGACAGTAATCATTCTAATAATTATATACTTAGACCAGTCATTTTGTATATGGGGGCTAGAAATTAATTTAATTCTCTATCAATATTGTGTATATCTATCATATAAATTTTTAGCAGCCTTATTCCTCTAAAGGAAATACTTTATGTGTTTACATACACATACATACATACATACATACATACATACATACATACACACACAGAAACAAGAAGACAAGAAATTGAGAGGGTGTGGGTGGGGACATGGGGGGAACTTGGTGTGGATTGGGAAGGATGGAAATAATGAAAAGATATTCATGTATGGTATTTTCACAAATTAAAAATATTTTAAAAATTATTTCATATTTAATATACTTGACTGTTATGTAGCTTTTCCTGGGAAGAAGTAAATAAACACCTATTAACTGTAGATAATGCACCTAGGACAGATCAAAGGAATAACTCCACTCAAGTCTAGCTTAGAATAGCACTGAATTCATTGAGTCACATACAGGTACAAGTTTGAAGAGTTAGTTTCAGGAGTATGGATGTCTCAAAGGCATTTGCATCCTTGGAAAGCCCACCCCATGGGCAGCAACTCACAAAAGCTGCATCCCTGAAGATCCCTGAAAGTCTTGGAGGCAACTTGACTGGTCAGAGAATCTCCTTCCCCCATCAAGTGGTACTGCTTGGATAACTTTGTGGAACAACCTTGTGAATCTTGAGTCTTAAAAGAAATATTTAAATTTGGAGGAAACAGCTACAGAACATCAAAAAATGCCATAAAGAAAATCTTTCTTTTAGCCATATCTGTAGGTTTTAGATACAACAAATTTCATATGTTGGATGTTCAGCCAATACAAACAGTGAAGAAAGATGACAGGAATACACGAGTTACATCAACTCTGATCACTTTTCTAATTCAATCCAATGTCTTATTGTTAATAGTTTAAGAGTATGAAATATTCTCTTTTGAAAAATTGTATGTCTGAATAATAGCTAAATACATGTATAAAATTCCTAACTGGCAATTGTGAAAGCCAGTCAATTAATGCCCAATGAACGACTATGAAATGTTCACAAATAACCCTAATGCATTTTAGTTTCCTTTGAGCTAACCATGCCTGAGTTATGAGCCATAAGTAGTGTAATACAATTGCATTCTTAGGGTGTAGAGATGGTTCAGCATTTAAGAACACTGACTGATCTTGCAGAAGCCCAAGGTTTGTTTCCCATACACACATAATTAACAGTCCATAACTTTATTTACAGGGGATCTGATGGCCTAGACTGAAATTGAATTTGCAGGTTCATTTACACTCACAAAACAAAAATAAATAAATAATAAAAGTTTACATTTTTCAAGTAACAGAATTAAATGTCTAAATTTTTACAAAAGAGGGTGTGATCACTTCAAAAAAGATGCACAAATCAAAGGATCAAATGAAGAACTGGAATAGTCTGCAAGCTAATATTCTCTTAAAATCTCAGTTGCAACTTTTGCCAAATAATAAGCTAACTGTAAAGCAGAGATCCTTCAGTTACATTTTAAGATATTTTTAGAGTTGTGTTTTTTCTACTTTTCTAGGATTACATTACATTTTTAAACTTGGGGAAGGGGGTCTGGTTATCTTTTAAATGTCTCATGTCTATCTTTCAATATCTCTGTGTCTCTCAATGCATATATATGTGTGTGTATATATGGTATTTCAGGAATACAATACCACATGTGTTATTATAACACTATATAGGATATAATATTGATAAGGAATATATACAATAGAACATATATTAATACAGAATATGATATCAATGTTATCTATAGACTTCATATAACATCTATTGTATATTGCAGTGCTGGTGATAGAACTCTGTTTTAGCATTGTATCCAATTACTCTTCTACTAAACAGTTACCAGCCTGCTGTTTCCATATTATAGATGAATTTTCTACTCCTGTTATACCATATGATTTCCACATTTTTTCTGATTTTCATTTATTGCTTACATCTTCAAAATGACTTAATTTTATAAAAAAATTGTGCATTTCATTTTTTCGCTATATTATGTTCCATTCATGGTTTAATTCTAGCATCAGTTGTACATGTCTTCATAAGTGGTAGTGATCAGCATACTTACAATACTCACAGATTGTTATGTTCTTCCCTTTTGGGGAGAAATTATTTTAACTGGAAACAACATACGCATTTGAGATTTAACTATGTGCAACTGTTAAAAACTCTGATATAATAAAATACTTAAGAAATGAATTCATATTAAGTAACATGCAAAAACAAATATTTTAGAGATTTATATTAAAAGAGTAACTTCCTGTATTAATTTTTTATAATCCCAAAGACATTAAATCATATCACTATAATATGATATGGATTTCACAAAATTAAATAGAGAAAAAATTACTAAAATAAACATCTTTTATGTCATTCATCAGGAAGACATAGATGAATGCTAAAAAATTGATAGAAGGAATACATTTCAAAAGTATGACATAAAAGTTTTCTAAATAGATTCAGCACTTGATTATTCCTTAGTATGTTGTCAAGTTCACTTTATGCTGCCAGTCAGCTCTTGATAATTCATGTCATTATTTGGCCACATCTGTACTTAGAGACTAACTTCTATATGATAGTAACTGACATTGCATCTGATGCAGAAACAGTAAAGGAAATCAGCCCAGGATTATTAACTGAGAACAGATAATTGAACATTCATGTAAGAAAGAATAACTGAAGAAAACACTCTGTCTCCAATTCTTATAATTTAGACAGTATATTCAGAAGCTGATTTATATACATTATACCTACAATTTAACTCACACAAAAATAATTCAATACTACTCTGCCAGGCCTGGTCATTAATGAGAAAATCATATACAAGCTTCTTTGCCACAGAGTTCAAAGAGTGAAAGACTCAGTAGGTGATTACACAAATTATCTATAGGGTCATTCTGACATGTTAACCACCGATATATTTCTGACTAACTGACTGGGAGACACATTCATTTTAACAATTATTTTTAAATCTGTTTCTTATGTACATTGTGAAAGTTTTGAACACATTCAACTCAATTAACATATAATAAGGTCACTGGGTGAAGTGATTATACTAATTAAAGATATGATGACAGAAGCATAATATGGAGTTAATCTTGAGAACAGTTGATGAATTAATTTTATGAGAACAAAATCTGCTATAAATTTGGATGTACTTTTTCTGCTTATTTTTATAATTGATGATAGACATATTATTTTTTGTTCTTTCTCAGTTAGATATCAGTGTGGGTGTATTGTGAGAAGCTTAGATGTGATTTCATTTTGGTTTTATTTTTAAGCACTGCCAAGTCTCTAAAGGGAGCTCTGAGACCAACTACCAATGGGATATATTTAAAACATATTTCAGTTTTTAAATACTTGTTAAATTATTAAAATATACTGTTAGTTAGAAACCATGAGAGAATTAGTATTTTAAAATAAAGAAGGCTAAAATACAAGACTTGTGTGGTACTGAGAAGGCTTAGTTCTGTCTGAATTATACTGTGAACATGGACTGCTGATAATTTTTCCTAATAATCAGTCAGTATATTCTAGGAGGGTTTAGTGATAATTTCTGAAAGCGTTTTTTGACTGAATAATAATGATGCAAACATATCAGGGTCAATCCCTAGAACAGGTTCATTACAGAATAGCAAAAGAAACATTTTTGACAATGCTACTTTTAAGACTGAATTCAAATTCATCTATATTGTATGTAGGACTTTATCACTGAGACCTACTCCCGGCTTAGGAACAGGATTTTTAAAGGGTGTTTAAATTGCATATCTTGGCAATTATCCTGGATTATCTTTGCGGGTAGTAAAAAAAAAGTCATAAATTTTCTTATACAACAAATGCAGCATATATTTTGATTTTCCTTATAAAGAGAAAGTGGTAGAAAATGGAGAGATGTGTCCAGAAATTAAATGATGCTGTCAGGCAATAGATAATGGAATATTCCTTCAAAGGATTTGCCCTTGGATGTCTTCATTAAAGCTGAATTTCTCACATGCTTTCTCAGAACTACATGAAGAGAGTACTACAATAATTTTTCTGACATCAATAATGAAGGCCCATTCCTGCTTCACATCATTTAGTTTCCTAGATACAGGTCACTCAGGCAATCCCACACTTTAGAGAGGGGAAGATATTCTCGCATTATCACAGAGTTGAACTAATTTCAGAGATATTTTTAAAAACTCTGTAACACGATCAGTAAGCCTAAAGAACTGTATTGTGCTCTGACAATAAGTCCTGATGACAGTGACTTTAGGGTGCTTTCATACCATTTGTGGAATCACGGGCTGTAAATATTGTTTTGTTTCTAGTGGGATCTCTGATTGGGCAATTGTAACAACCACGGTCTAAAGCCAACAAGCAGATTAGGGTTCAACACCTTGGGAGTAAAAATATACTTTTTTGTGATCAGGAAATTCTCCAAACTATTCAACACGGTACTTGAACAAGAAAAAACAGAAAATGATAATTATTTCCTTTCTATGGTTTTTGTGCAAACTACAGACATGAATATTGGTGCTTAGTGCTTTGTGTTTAAAACTTTTGTGAATGCTGTTGAACTCGACATTCAACTCTGGACAAGAATTCAGTGTGTTCTGAAACCGATGAATGGACAATTAAAATAGGTTAACAACAGAGTTCTACTCAGTGGCAAAGAAAGACAAATCATGAAATTTGCAGGTAAATCAAGGGAACTAGAAGCTGTTACACAAAGTAGAGATTAAACATATGCAGAAAAACAAGCATCATACATGCTCTCTCATTTGTGGATCCTTGCTCCAAATTCTTAGATGTAAGTACATTTCCTGATGTAACCATAGGAACCAGAAAAATGGGAAGGAATCATGGAAGTAAAGGGAAAGAAGGAGATTGAGAGAAGGGGAGAGTAGGAGACAGGTGTCATCAGTGGGAAAATGGGGAACATGGGGGGATACATTATCTGGGGTGGGATTACAGGAGAGAGAGGAGAAATAAATAATTCTTAGTAGGTATGAGAAGCTGAGGAAAATGTACTAGTTCAAAAACCCACTTAAAAATAATTGTACAATATATACATTAGTGCACGTGTATAGCTGAAGGCTATATAATGAAAAACACAGTGGGCAGGCAGGTGAAACTTCCCTTTGAGTTGTTGGTCAGGGTAGTCCAAGAGACTCCCAAAATAACAAAGGCTATTTCCACAGACTTTGATTGTCTTCAGAACTTGAAGGTAAGACCCTATTGCTGAAGACAGGATATATTTCAGATAGACACAGGATGTGGGGCAATGGAGATGGAAATGACCTGGTTGCCTCCTGCCTGAAGACTAGGTCTCATAGTTTCAGACAGTACTATGCAAGTTGCTAAGGGAGAAAACCAGTCAATGGCCCAAACCAGCTGTAAAGCCTAATAGTCACAATAATGTGCTGTGCAGTGAACTAGCTCTACTGGTGCAGTAATGGTGCAGTAATCCTTGCTAGTTCATATTAGGGGTAATCAATAGCTGTCAAATTGGACTTAAGGCCTGCTCAATCAGTGGGAACTCATGTGGTACTATAAACAGCCAAATATACATGAGTGGGTATGGCATGGATCATAGAGAAAAACCTACTTTGTCACAGCCCTAGACCAAAGACCTAAGTGACACAACTACAATGCAATCTCTGCACCTAAGACTCAGGGAACATAGTGGAATAGGGAGTGGAAAGAGTATTAATGTATCTCTCAATTTGCGCCTGTGAAGTTTTGTCAAACAACAGATGGTGATTAATCTAGAAAGCTACAACTGTCCAAATGCAGAGAATAGGAAACTACAGAATACTTTTCCCTGAATGGAGCACTTCTACCAATCTCTGCCACCCAAGGCACAGGGATCATTGCAGAAGAGGCAGCAGAAAGATTCTATGAGCCAGATGTAGTAGATGACAACAAAGAACAGAATTTTTCAGGTAGCTGAGAAGTTACTCATATGAACTCATAGATATGGTAAAAGCATACACAAGACTCATCTAAGCTCAAGCCAGACAAAATGTCAGCATAGAATCGGGGAAGTGGGGAAGAAGTCCCAATCATTCCTGAGGAATGATTGACAACTGCTGAGAAAGGAAAAGTCAGTTTTCTTTGAGTGTGATGCTAGATAGGTTAATCAGGTGCCAGCGGATGGACCCCCTGCAAAAGACATTTAGGGAGACAAATTTAACTTGATAGCTTTTAATATATATTACAGAGTACCTGGGATCTCTTGGGGGTTATAAGAAGGATGCAGAAAGGGGAGGGTTCTAAATATGCTTAGAATATATTATATAAAATTCTCAAAATTTCAATTAAAAAACTCAGTGTAACTTAATCTCATATTTTATACTGAAGTGCAATTAAAAGCGGAATGTGTAAGTGAAAAAAGTGTCATAAGAAGACAGAGATGCTCAAGGCTACTTACTCTGTTCAAGGAGCCTTGACCTCATTTATGAGTTCAGATATATGAATCATTTCTCATGAATCAAAATCAGTATAAATGTGTTCTGCTGTGGAAAAGAGAAATAAAATACAAACAAACAAACATGGGCATTCTGATGCCTTTTTGATGACCCAAGTCATGGCCGGTTTCAACACAACTTCAACTCACAAAGTTACGCTTACTGGTGCTTACTATAACAAGAAACTGGGCACAGTGGATGTCACAGGGCATCTCCATGAGAAGACAAATAATTTGGGAAGCACTTGGTATATCATTTTGATTCTATTTGTGATTTGGGAGGTGAGTTCAAGGTTTCATACAATTATTTCCTCTGTTATTGGTACTAATTGAAAACAGTAAGAAGTACAATTTCAGTTATTTTGATAACTTTTATTTCAAGAATGATGTACATTACAGGAGAAAGAAAAGTGTTTCAAACAGTAGGTGGATACGAGTTCAGGAAAATGACGACCTCCCAGCAGCCCACTGCCCATCCTCTTTGTCATCACTCAACTAATGCTTCAGTGGCTCAGGAAGACCTCAGTGCAGTAAGGTTTAGAGCTAGTGCTGTTCCCTCTGGTTTTTCATACCACATAAGTTGTATTTATCTCCTCTCTCTCTCTCCTCTCTCTCTTTCTCTTACTCCTTTTTGTCTTTTTGAGACAAAGTCTCCCTGCAGCCCTATCTGGCCTGGAACTCACTATGGAAATCAGGCTGGCCTCGATCTCACAGCAATTTGATTCCCTATGCCTCCCATGCTAAGATTAAAAGTGTGTGCTACCTTTCTCAATTTAGGACTTAGACTGACCTTTTCATATTTTAGAGTTCAGTAAAAGTTTTACATTCACCAGAAAACTGCCATGGTTTTGGAATCAGAGTTGCTGCATAGTGAGAGCTGCTAGGAGTAGGGATTTTTGTTTCTTTTTGTTTCTTTTCAAAAACATAACACAAAATTTGTAGCCTTAAGTTTTCAGAGACTGAAAAATATCAATCAAGTTGACCATTGGGAATAGTCACAAAGGAGGGGATCCATTCTTTTTTCCTCAGAAATATACTCTACTATTGGAAACCTATCGTCATATAATCCTTGCTGGTTCAATAAACATTTCAAATCTAGGTAAGCAATCCCCAAGAATGCAATCCATTCTCAGCTAAGCAAATAACAGAGACAAAAATCATATATACAGATATGTGTGAGAGAATGAAGAGCTACCATATGTGTATATATGCTACTATATGTATGTTTAGTTCAGTTTCAACAAAAAAGTAAATTTAACTCTGTGATATACAGGATTCAATATAATCAATTTACCTGTAAGAGACTGGCTTGCTTTTCTAACAAACAGTGCTGTTTTGAAATCTGGTAATCCATCTTTGTTATAGCAGTTTAGAGACCGTGCATTAGCAACTTGTACTTCAGATGAAGTACAACAGATGATGTTGCTGACGTTTCCATCCTTTGTTCCACATCTCCTTAATTTAGGAGAATGTTTGGGAAGTCAGGAAAAAATTCTGGCTTTTTCCATATGATTTTTCATGTGTATACAATTTATTCATGTTCTAGTTACGTGCTCATATCTGACTCCTGCTGTATCGCTTCTCATTTTATAAAATGGAAAGCTGTCCTGCCTTCTTGATCTTGCCATTGGTATATCTTATAATATTCAGTTTTGATGTACAGTTCTGGATGTATAATTACAAGGTATATTCTGGCATATTTTTAGACTTACCCATAAGAATTTGATTTCCATTTGTAAATTTAGATTATCTTGAAGAAAGCATGGTCTTGATTTAGAATTCTAGCATTATGTATTGAAATGGTACATAGTATCCCTCTCTACAGACATGTCTGATACCATTGGATGTGTTATTTAGATAGTAAAAGAGCATACTTTGCTGTGAGTCTGCTACAGAATCTTCTTCTTGGGTTCTACCTAAAACCTGCAGACTTCTGAGATAATTGAGGAATAAAACGGCATATTATATCCTCAAACTAACAAGCATTCCTCAAAAAATATGAAGATATCCTTTAAATTACCTGGTATATTTCTTACCAGTACAACATTATGGTACAAGTTCATCTTAGCATAGTTGTGCTGAATTGCTTTGGCTGTCAACTTGACACACCTGGGTAGAGGGAGCCTCAAATGGTGAATTGCCGCCATTGGAGTGACATGTGGCCATGTCTGTGAGGCATCTTCTTGATTACTGAGTGATGTGGGAGGACCCAGCCCACTGTGGGTGATCCTGCATGGCCTGTACTCCAGCTCCTGCCTCCCAGTTCCAAACTTGAGTTCCTACCTTGGGCTCCATGATGAACTATGTCCCAGCAGAGGTAAGCCTAATGAACCCTTTCATCCCCAAGTTGGTATTAGAGTGTTTTGTCACAGCAGTTGAAAGCAAACTAGAACAATAGTTATTTTTCAAGATATAATGAAGCAAATCATTTAAATGTCAAAAATACTAATTCTAAATATTATCATGCAATAAAAAACATTCCCTTCTGTTCTCACAATGTAAGCTTGTCTGCTCTTCATTCTTTCAAAAACAGGCCTTATGAGTTGTCTTATTAATAAATAATTCAAACAAAAACTTCAATTTAACTATTTCCTATTAGAAAAATACTTGTTATAATTGTGGAAATGAATATGTCATATAAAGTGTAGCATAAAAAATCAAAAGTGAGGTTTCATATCCTTTTAGACCATATCTAAGAATATGATGAAAATAATACTTTTATGTCAAATGAGAAAATTGTGTAAAAAATTACCTGCGGAAAAGTTCTGTATCTGTAGCATAGTAGTCGTATGTCTTAGTTATTTGTCCTGTTGCTGTGATAAAAGACCCTGACAAAAGCCATTTTTGAAAAGAAGGGTTTTATTTTATTCATAGCTCAAGGGTACAGTTCCTCAAGGTAGAGGCAGTTAGTCCCATAGCATCTACAATCAGGGAGTAGACTGATAAATGCTAGTGTTCAACTCATGTTCTCCTTTTGATTCAGTTCAGGATCTTCATTCTTAGAATGGTGAGCCCACAGGCAAGCAGGGTTTTCCCTTTAAAATTAACCTAAACCAGTTGAACCTGCACAAACATGTCTAGAGACTTGTGTTCTAAGTGATTCTAGGTCCTGTCAAGTTGACAATCAATACAAGTTTTTATCTGTTACCATTTACCTTATTAAATTCTGGATGCTTTTTAGAACTGATATTTTCAGATAAATGTGGAAAGCTTCCCTTTGGTAAGTTTAGAGATTTAATAATGAAGCAGAGACTTTCTAATAATGAACATATTTTCTGTGGTTCTTATGCAATACTGCATGCTGCTGGGTGATGTTTCAGCTGCCTGGATACAAACAAGATTATGAATACTATTTTATTATGCAATTTAAATCATTCATTCATTAGAATTTTCAACAGTAAACATCACCAGATCCTGAGAACATGACCCAGGGACTTGTCAATCACACAATTTACCAATGACTCATGCTGTCTCTTGTTTCAGTGTAGTCTAGACTTTTAATAATCTTTACTGCATTTTAATGATTTTGTTTTACTTAATGTTTGTCAGAGCACTTCAAATGCCAATCCTGGAAACCTAACTACTTAACAATGACATTTTATGTGCTGATCTAATACAATATTTTATTAAATTATCTTATTATTTCCATTTCCTGTTCTCCTGAAGTTAAGCATGCATTAAATAGCTTCACCAAAGCTTCAGAATAGGCAACTACATAACCTCTCAAATTAAATTTTATTTTGAGTCATATGCCTTGGATAATGGTAATGATTTTTACATCATACAACATAGTATAAGCACATATTTGGAGTTTGGGGATCTTTCACACATTTCTAATTAATATTAAGAGATTACTTGAAGATTTCTTGACAGTATGTGAGGCTTATAGCTATTAAAAGTTTGATATTTTATTTCACCTTATTGTGTCTGCAGAATCCTACAAATATGAATAATTATTGTATCAAACTAAACTAAATTAATGTTTTAAAAACGTATCATCTGTGGGTGTGTCATCCGTGTCCATGATATATGTATGAGTGCACATCTGCATGTACCACAGTACACATGAGGAGGTCAAAAGGACAGCTTTGACGAGTTACTTCTCACCTACCAACTTGTTTGGGGGCAGGGACTCCTTTGTTTCTTTTGCTTGCCATTGACTCCATTTTTGAGTATGGACTCCATTTTGAGTGTCCATATACTTCAGGGAGTGGGGCCATCCACTGAAGCATGACTGATCTGCTAGAGACCAGATCCTTGAAGAAAAACACCTGTCCCTGAGAAGACATTAAATTTCCATAGCTCCTCAGTTACAAATAGGACACTTGAGTCTCTCTCCTGGCTCTGTGCTAGAATGTTGACTGGCTTAATTCACCACAGCTGCAGTGAGTTCATGGGTACAGTGCTCCTGTCAGGCCCAGAAGACACCGTGATGCTCTACTCCTCCCCTACCTCTGACTCTCACAGTCTTCCTACCCACTCTTCTGTGATCTTTCCTGATCTTTAGGGTGGGGGTGTGGTATAGATATCCCATTTGTGGAAAGAAATCATAGTCATGGGTGAGCCTTTAACATGGATTTTGGGACACACAAACTCAGTTCATCGGGCTTATTCAGCAAAAGCTCTTACTCAGTGAGCCATTTTTCCCTGCACCAAGTTATGCATGTGGCTGGAATGAAAATGTCCTCTGTAGGGTCCAAGTATTGAATACTTGACCCCAGTTGGTATATGAAACTGGGGAGGTGTGGCCTTAGCATGTCACTGGGGCTGGGCTTTGAGAGCACATGTCCATATTTCACTTCCAGTCTACCTCACTCTGCTTCCTGTACCTGCTTAAAGATGTGACCTCTCAGGTTTCTGCTCAGCCCACCATGTGGCCTCACTTCAACATTTTATCACAGCAACGGAAAAGCAACTAATTTGCTGTGTAATTTAAAGACACTTTCACTTTCTAATAATTTTCCTAAAGACTACTGATTTTTCTGTTGTTACTTTTTCCATAGCTCTTCCTAGAATTACCAGCACTTTCTAAATGTGTCATAATTTTGAAAAATGACTATTTTTCCAATATCTTTTCTCTCAGAGTTACTTATTAACATTTTTTCAAGGAATTTGCAGTGATATTGCCACTTTATGATATTTTATTGTGTTCTATACATTTGGAGACATGTATAGAGTTTTAAGTTTTAGGGAATAAATGGCATTTATAATAGGCTTAGGCCTCTGAATGGGATATAATGTTCTGTATTATGAAAACAGATGACAAGGTTCTTGACTGCGATTGATGGCACCTTCAATCTCCTGTAATGTTTGACATTGCCCTTCAGTTAGCGAGTCCTTTTCATCTAGGTGGATCCTTTTTCAAGATTTTTTAAATTTTTTTATGCATTATTCTTATTTTATGTGCATGTGTGTATTGCCTGTATTGTAGGTAAGTACACCCATGTCCTGCAATGCGCACGGAGGTCAGAAGAGGTTGTCGGGTCCCCTGGGACTGGAGTTGCGGATAGCTGTTAGCTGCCATGTGGGTGCTGGGATTCGAATCTGGGTCGTCTGCAAGAACAACCAGTGTTCTTAACTACTGAGCCATCTCTCCAGCCCCTATTTAAATGGATTCTTCACTGGCTTATTCACCGGAAGTCATCTTGAACAGTTGGATTCTCCAGTTGTACATTGCTGTTTTTGTCCTTTTGTAAAACTTCAGTTGGATTTTATTTGGGATAATTTTCAATTTATTGACAAATATTTTATTAATATCATACTTGAAAGCATTAAGTAAGATGCAAATGAAAGTGCTTTGCTTTATAGATGTCTATAAAATATATAAAGTGGAAAATGCGATATAAATTAAAGGTGCTTCCTGACAAGTGTGACTTTGATCTCAGGGACCCTGATGATGTAAGTAAAGAGCTGACTCCAGCAAGTTGTCCTTTGACCTCCACACATGTGCAGTGGTACACACACATACACACACACACACACACACGCAAGCAATATCAATAAATATAATAAAATATAAATAAATATTATGAAAAATATTTTAATATTTTCACTGCATTAAGTATACCAGGTTGTTAATAATTTTTTCAGTGATTTAAATATGTCATAATATTCTCTTCCATTTTCTGTTTTACACTTTGATTGATCAATTGGTAGACTTCTTGTTTGCATTCCCATGGGCTACCTTTACTGTTCTTTATGTTACTTTGGTGTTGAGTTTCTCAAGCATACAGACTTTGTATGTTTTCTCCTCTCTCCTCCAATTTGTATATTTGCTCCTCATCATTATATAACATGCTTGTCACAGCATGACCTGAATCCAATAATGCAACTGGATTTGACAGCTTTAGAATGTCCACATGGTTTTTTTGAAGAGATTTCAGTTGTTAGCATAATTCTCTATGCATTCATTTTTTCTAGGCTGTATTAAATTAAGTTATTTACTGGTATGCATGATAATTCCATTATCAGGTCCATATTGGTTTGTTATTAGTGTAAAATATTTTTTTAGTCTTATTTTCTATTGCTTTGTGCCTACAAGGATTTATTCATTTGTTACTGTATTTTTTTTCTATTTAATCTATAATATTAAAAAATGAGATTATTTGAAACCAGGGCTATTTGAATTTAGAACTATGCCACATTCCTTTATACAAGATTTAATTTTTTCCATCAGTTCCCTCAGTCAATAAAGAATTGAAATAGTTTGAATTTAAACTCAGTCCATTTGAGAGGAGGCCTTTAATTTTCTTCTTCCATCAATACATTCATGTTTTTCTACATCATTTTATGTACACTTGAGACAGAGAAAATATTTTGAATTTACAAGTACTGCCTGGATGTAATATAATATTATCTTAGTTGCCTGTTATAAATCAAAATATTGCAAAATATTGGACTCTCCTTATCCTACATATTTTTATCTGTACAGAACTGAATAGTTCTCATGTGGAGAACTTTTAGGGAGTTTCTTAGTCAGTATCTTCTATCCAGACACAAGGAAGAAGGTGTAGAGAAAATCAGGATACATGTGCTTGAGGCATAGCATTGATTGGCTATAGGGCTTTACATGGTAAAGGTCTTTGCGGGCTATGAGCAAGAAGAGCAGGAACAGGTGCCATACATCCCCACTGGATACTACAACCAGTCTGTTGGCCTCAGGAATAAGATTTTCTGGAATTTTCTTTCATGTAAACACTATACTTATCTAGTAGAACACTGTACATATGATGAAAATCTTCTCATAATTTTGAGTACATTACTATATAGTCATGCTTGTCTATTGATGATTTAAAATGCAGCTAGAGAAAATAAAATTGTCTTTATTTGATTATGATTTAAATATACATTAGCTATCCATATTATATACATCGGATCTACAATTTTGTGGATGCAAGACAGTGATGCAATATATTGAATTTTAAAACCAGTTTATAAAAAATTTTGGAAACAAAATTAAAAAGAGCATATTAAAATAATAATGATGACAGAGTACTAATAGAGTTTATTACAAGCAACTCCCTTTCAGAACTGCTGCCTGTGGTTTCTCCTTTTCCTTTCCCCAGTTCCTCCCATTCTGCTGTCCTCATATGTACACACATTATATCGACAAAACCTCATTTTTTCGGTGGGGCAGAGGCTGTTGCCTACAATTAAAAAAGTCTTATAGAGTTTATAATGAGTAAAAGATTATATAAGCGTAATAATTCATCTGTAAACCTAGAAATGTACAGCCAATTTTGAAAGAGATGTACCCTAGCTCAGAAAAATGTTATTGAATAGGTTAATGCTGTTGTAATGAAATGCTTCTTTTAATTAAAAAAAAAAGAAAAAAAGGCCTAAAATAAGTATAACAATAAAAAGACAGAATGAATGTGTTTTGTTAAAAAAACAGGTATTGAAAGAAGGGAGGAGGACACTGGACATGTTACATAAGAGTTAAACCAGTAAAAGCATGAAACCAGCTCAACCTGACATTAGAAGTAACTAGTAGGCCCTGATGCTGATGTTTGGGAACTTGTCTCTAGTCAGGACCTCATCAGCAAGGAAGAAGTCAGCCTTTGTGAGGATGAGGAAGAAGACAGCTTTTGTGAGGATGAAGAAGACAGCCTTGTGAGGATGAGGAAGAAGACAGCCTTGTGAGGATGAGGAAGACAGCCTTGTGAGGATGAAGAAGAGGACAGTCTTTGTGAGGATGAAGAAGACAGCCTTGTGAGGATGAGGAAGAAGACAGCCTTGTGAGGATGAGGAAGACAGCCTTGTGAGGATGAAGAAGACAGCCTTGTGAGGATGAGGAAGAAGACAGCCTTGTGAGGATGAGGAAGAAAACCTTGTGAGGATGAGGAAGACAGCCTTGTGAGGACGAGGAAGAAGACAGCCTAGTGAGGACAAGGAAGAAGACAGCCCTTCTGAGCACTGCTCATGCTTCTGATGTATTCCCATTGACTTTTGGAGACCCTATGGAAACCTCATCTTATCTTGAACAAGTATGAAAACTGGTCCTGGTTTCTACAGGATGTTTCATGTTTTCCATAAATCTAAAATTGCTAAAAAAACAGAGAGTTACCCTTAATCATAAGAATTTTGATGATTTTCCTAATTTTATTTAAAAGACATACTTAGGCAAAGAATGATTGCTTATTGTTCAATATTTTTATTAATACTGTGGGAATGTCATACAATGTATTAATTTGATCATGTTTATACCCCCTCCCTTATCTCCCCATACCACTACTCACCCCTTCTGAATTCATGTCATCTATTACTAATTTCTGTCTCTTTTTTAAGACTTATCAAATCTAATTTATGGTCCCTAAGTACTCTTGGGTCTGGATCCATCAAGTAGATCCTGGACAACAAACCAGGCATAACATCCTTAAAGAAAATTGAGTCTCCCTATGTAGTACCTATCAATTGCCAGTATGTCCTCATCTAGGACTGGGGCTTCTTGCCCACCCCTATCTGTCCTGGGGTTTTATCTGGTTTAGGTTTACACAGGCTCATGCACACTGTAACAAACACTGTGGGTTCGTATATGCTGGTGCCTTGCTGTGTCCTGGAAACAGTCTTTCCTTATAGTCATCCACTACCTCTGATAGCTATATTTCAAGTGGAAAAATAATAGAGTTCAAGAGAGTAATAAGAAGCTATGGAAGAGTCATGAAGTTAGAATGCAGTGATATGAAGAGGGAAAGAGGACTGACTGTTTATTATAATTGAGTAAATGGAGGATAAAAGAATGTTACAAAAGAATAAAGTGGGAAGATTTTCATGAGGTATATTTAATGATTTAGATGAGAATGGAAATTAAAAACATAATTCCAAAACATTAATCAAATATATACACCATTGATGGATATGCAAAGCTGTAGCATAGAAAGGAAGACTACTGATTTTATTTATGTGTTTGAACTTGAAATGAAGTTGAAAAGCATCAAAGTGTTGATTATAATTCCAAATAGGTGTGCTAGGCAAGATGCTGAGATGCAGGAAATACAAAGAGTCCTCTGAAAAGAGAATGTATGTCGAGCTCCACTTGTAACTTATTTCTGTGGGAAACATTACAATCTGTGATATCCTGGTGAATTCTAAAGAATAATGGATAGGAGACCCAAGAAATTATTGGCAATTGTTCGCCAATGCTTGAGGGGGAGTTGGACTTCTTTAAAGGTGTGACTCTAGATAGCTTGAACAGGCTCCAGTGGATGAACTCACACCAAGGAACATCTGGGGACACAAACTTGACTTCATAAGCCTCAAAGTATATGACAGAATGCATGAAGTCCTGTGGGTAGTTTATGGACAGTGTAGATTGGGAGTCTAAATGTGATTAAGATGTATTTAGGAAATCCACAAAAATTCAATAAAATATACTTTTTAAAACAATAATGATTACATAGATAGATAATAAATGATGGATAGACCGATAGATGATAGCTAGATAGACAAATAGATGATAGCTAGCTAGCAGGATAATAGAAGATAGATAGATAGATGATAGATAGATGATAGATAGATGATAGATAACACACACAGAGATGATGTTAGATGATTAGATAGATAGATAGACAGATAGATAGATAGATGATAGTTCATAGATAAATACCATCCATTGTTTTTAAGACATTGATATATTTTGGTCACCAGACAGTAATAATAACTTTCTCTTACAGACGAGGAAATAAAGCCATCAATAGGCTTGTTCAAGATCAGAGCTAATCAAGAAAATGAATGATACTGATTTACACACAGGGAGTCTTGCTATGTCTTTTAAACTTACATTTGAAACTGCTGCACTATTCAGTCTCCTTCAGGAATAGTCTATGAGAAGAATGACAAAGAGAAAGAAATTTATATGGGTAAATAACAAGACAAAGCAGATTATTAGTACTCATTATGAGAACCCAATGTGGCGTGTGTTAAATGAAAGCAAGAAAGTCTTAAAATCACATGTGTTACAATAACAAAGCAATATATTGAAACAGTATATACGGCATGTTAATAAACCCACAGACAGGGCTGGAGAGATGGCTCAGTGGTTAAAAACACTGACTGTTCTTGCAGAAAACCCAGGTTTGAATCCCAGCAATCACATGGCAGCTAACAGGTGTCTGTAACTCCAGTTCTGGGGATCTGACAGCCTCTGCTGTCCTCCGTGGGCATACATGCAGGCATAACACTCATACACATAAAATAAAAATAATAAATAAAATATTTAAATAAATAAATAAATAATCCCATGGACAGAGAATTGTATTTTATTTACAGGATTACCAAGGAAAAATGAGATAGTATACCCAAATGTTTGCCTAAGAAGATAAAATTGAATATAAAACAATCAGTAAAAATATATCTATGCATTGCCAACACATCCGAAGGTGTGCATCATGACTCATCAAACTCAACACAGTATGTCCATAGTGTCATATATCTTCTTAAAATATTAGCAAATACTCCCTAACTAGGGACACCTACGTTTGTAGAATGGTATAATAATTCATTCTTTTTTAAATTGCTATTATTGGTAGTAAAAACAAAGAATGAAATCCTTCAGTTCAGAATTAATATGAATGGCATTAGAATTGCTAATTTCTGTGGACAAAAACATTTCAAAAAGCATGTGAACTTCATTTTTTATCAGTGTTTAATTCCAACAATACAATTTTAAGTGTATGTGCTTATAGAGAATAAATAAATAGTTTTAAAAAATCTGTGAAAGGAATTTCTGGATATTCATCAATATTTTACAAAATATGAAATTTATAAAATCTGTTATATAATACAGTCTTCATTAAAATTCTTGTTAAGAATTTCGACATCTGATTCATTATGATGCTGGCATCAGTTGACTTTCTTTTCTTATTCAAGCTCTGATTCCCTTTTTGTCTGTGTGACAGATGATTTTTAAAAATTGTATCCTAGACAGCTGGTTTATCATTTTAGGATACACAGATTCTATTTAAAATTTTTCTGTTCATAGGAATTCGCATACTTTGTTATGTTTATCAGGTGATTCTTGGCTAAGTTTTGGGGATCTGTTTCTAATAGCTTTTAATGATTTGTGATCTTTGAAGTGATCTTTGGACTACTGGGCTTACCTAGTACTGTTGTGTTTTTTCCCCAGGCACTTGCTGATGCTGATGGGGGCGGGGAGCAGAGGGATTACAAGGCTAGATCACAGAAAGTCTCCAGATCAGTGCCTCATCATGGAGGATAGTAGACCCAGGATCTCCTCCTGGAAAGGACCATATCCAGCAGATGTCTTCTCTAGTGCTTCAAGTATACTTAAGGATAGAAGATCACAAATTGAGAATGAAAAGGATGTAGAGAGTTTCTAGACCAGGCATTTCACAGTTGCTGGGTCTTTCCTCCCTTTTCTGCTTTCATAACTCAAGTTAGAGTTTCACACACAGAAGATTGAGGCTATTTTCCTTAGCTACATAGGGTTTTCAGTCAGTGTCCCTTACCATGGTGCCATGTTAGGAAATAGTGCCATCGAGCATAGGACCCATGTCACCTCAATTAAACAAGGGCCCAAAGGTGAGGCTAGAAACAGGCAATGGCCAGTACTAGATTGAGAACTGCTGAAGACTGTTACTGGGTGATGGAGAGTATGGCTTACATAAAATCACTAGATAGACTGACTAGACTCCAGTGGACGAATTTACACTGAAGGACATTTGAGCACAAATGCCTGAATGAAAAAAACTTAGCATGTACTGCAGAATGCATGAGGTACAGTGGGGGAGGTAGGGGAGGCATGGATGGGGGACGGGGTATAAATTCAATTAAGAACTGTTGTATGAAATCACAAAAGTTCAAATATATATATAAATAAAATGTCTTTTTGAGACAGGGTCTCCCTGCATCCCCAGCTGTCCTGGAACTCACTATGTAGACTGGCCTGGTCTTGAACTCACAGAGATCCACCTGCCTCTGCCTCCTGAGTGCTGGGATTAAAGGCGTGCGCCACCACACCCGGCTAATAAAAATATTTTTTAAGATTATCAGGTGCAGAAGAATGGATGTCAAATATTAAATGTTAAATGAAAGAAATCGGACTCAGAAAGGCAAGTAGTTCATTCATATTTTCTCTCATACGTAGAGCAAAACCTTAAATATATTGGAAAGTGGAAGAGGGAAATATTTGGGAACAATGAGTGGACTAACAGGGAGTGAGTATGAGGGCAATGGTTGCAAACATGACTGAGGGACACGATGTTCATTGATGGAATGTCATAATGAAATGCATTTCTTGATACAACATATCTGCATGAGGAAGAAGGAAGAGGAGGAGGAGGAGGAGGAGGATGAGGAGGAGGAGGGGAAATCTGTGATTTAATTATATGTGATTTTATATTTAAGATATGTGGATTTTATGGTGTTTATTTTGTAATTCAAAATTTTCAAAGTCCTTTAATATGTCTGATCATGTTGTCAATTTTGTTTAAAAATGATATAACTCCTACTCCCTCCATTAAAATTAAATAAGTCCCTTTGTCAATCTCAATTTATATATTTTAAATCTTCTAAGTCATTGCAGATTCACAGTGTGATGGCTTGTATAGCTAACAGCAATGCACTTGCAATTTCAGGAGGCTATCAGCATATTAATACAGATAATTAAAATGTAATTTATGGTGTGGACATTGACAAATAATTTTTATTCATCTGGAATATTAAGTGTTTCTCTAATATTTGAGTAAATGAATTTTGTAGGGTAAGGAAATTAAGTGCTGTCAGCCTAGTATCTCTAATTCACCAAAAGTCAACTAATCATTATTAATTCACAGTTTACTTCGGTACAGATTTGATCATGCAAATACTACTTTTAAGAGCATTACAAGTAATGAGACTGAAGTTGTAATACAAAGTCACCCAACACAGAAATGCCTAGATCTGGAATTTTATCAAACTTTTAAGTAGAAGCTAACTTTGATGTCCTTCAAATGATTCAATGCTATAACAAAGGAGAAAAGTCTTTCAAAAACATTCTTTGAAGCTAGGATAAGCACATATTCAAAAAATTTAGAACTATAGATTGATACGCTTTTACATGAAAATCATCAACAAAAAATTGTAAAGTAGTTTTAACAACACATTAAAAATATCACAGTCTGTGATATATTTTCCACGGATGCTATGGTTGATACACATACCTAGAAATAAATAATAAGGTGAAAGTAACTACAATTCATTGAAAAAAGAATTTTACAAAGATACCAGAAGATAAGATGACATATCAAGGATTAAAAGAATTTATATAATTTAAATGCCTCATTACTAAAGTGATATGAAGATTCAATGACATTGTCATTAAAGTATCACTGACATTCTGCCCAGAACTGGGGTGGGGAGATATAATGTTCACAGTGAAACACAAAAGACAATAGCCAAAACAATGTTGAAAAAAAAAGAACATTGCATGCATCATTACAATATGATTTTTCAAGATATAATCTTTATTGGCAGTAACAAAACCAGCACCATATTGTCGTAAAATCAAACATGCAGACAAATGGAATAAAATAGAGAATTCAGAAATAAATCCAATAAGCCCGGCAGCCATCTGACTCTAGACAAACATATTGCAAAATGAACACTGTGGAAAAGACTTGCCCTTCAACAAATGCTGATGAGAAAACTGAATATCCATATGAGAATATTGAAACTGGATCTTTATCTCTCATTCTGTACAAAAGGCTATTGAAATACTTAAAATCTGAAATATTGACTATTCTAGAAGAATACACAGAAGACTTGAAAGTACTGATTTGAAAAAAAAAAAATCTTGACTGGATAATGACAACCTAGGAAATGAAAGAAGAATTAATCCTTGGAATTATATTAAATTAAAATTTTTCCATACAAATGGAAATAAACAGAATCAAGAAGCAATGCAGGAAAAAGCAGAAACATATTAGCTGCCTATGTATCTAACAAAGGATTATCCATAAGCTATAAAAATTTTCAAAACAGTTAACAAAACAAGTGATCCAAACAATAAATTATCAAATAATCTAAAGAGACATTCCTCCAAAGAGTTCAGAAACAGTCCTGAACTGGAATTAGTGCAGCTCTCAGACCTCTTCAAAGAAGTTTCTTCATACAGTGGATGGTGGTTAATGCAGAATCTCACAAGTTGTCATGGCGCAGACAGTAAGTAACTGTGGAGAGTTCAGCCACAAATGAGACATCTATATCACATCCTCTCCAAGGGCTTGGGGAAACAGGAAGACTGGGCAGAAAGCTTCTAGGAGCAAAGGCAAGAGAGGACCAGAGTGAAAGTTGTCTCGCCTGCACATGACAAGATGGCCACAATCATGAATTCATAGCTGCCATGGTTACCAGCACAAGATGAATCTAATCAGCATTGTAGCATGGTGTGGAGTGGGCATAGGATTCCCAACATCTAGGTAAGGAGCAATGAATGTTCAAGACCTCTGAGAGAAAGTCTTCATTAAGGGTGTGGTTCTTGGTACATCTATCACACTCCAAAAGATGGCCCCTCACCCAGAAGTATATGTATAGAAAACACAAAATTGAGTCAAGGACTTATAAATTAAAAAAAAGGGGGGGGGAGCATAGAGATGGCTCAGTGGTCAAGAACACCGACTGCTCTTGCAGAGGACCTAGGTTTATTTCCCAGCAAACTCATTGTGGCTAACAACAGTTCCTAACTCAAGTTCAAGGGAATCCAATGCCTTTTTCTGATGTCTGCAGGCTTTGCACAACATGAGTACACTTTCATACATGTACACAAAACCCTCATACACATAAAATAAAAATATACAAAAAATTATATTTTAAAAAAAGAAAAAAATAAGGGAAACACAAAGTTGGAAGATTAGGGAGGTGGGAGTGGATCTGAGAGGAATTAAAAGGAAGCACTAGGGATGAGCATGATTAAAATGCATCATATGAAGTTTTTAATTAATAAAAGTACTTATTAATAGATAAATAAATGAAGGTGATATGCAAAATAATAATTCAATTGACCATAAAGAAAATATAAACCAAAACTATACTATATTGTATCTCATGCTAGACATAACGGCTATTAATAAAACCAATCAATGCAAACAGAAACAACAAAAACAAAACAAAAATCTATTAAATACTTAGAGAAAGAGCTATTATGAACTCTTGGTACAAATGTAAATTTGTGCAATCACTATTAAAATCAGTATAGATTCTCCTTAAAATATAGAAGAACAAAAGTTTTATTTGATTCATCTTTAGAACTCCCAGGTATATAATTGAAATGAAGACAGCATATATAGAAGACAGCCACACTTACTGCTCATGATTCACATAGTCAACTTAAAGAAGCATCCTAGATGCTCATCTTCAAATGAATGAACAAAGAACTTATGATAAAAATATTATCAATGGAGTCTGTTTTTCAATCATAAGAATGAAAGAATATCATTTTCAGGAAAATGAAAGGAAGTGGAGGTCAGGCGATCTATATGCCAAACAAAACAAGCCAGACACAAAGAGAGTTATCACAAGCTTTACCTCATACTTGGATATACAAAGAAGGAGAGGCATAAGGAGGAGGAGGATGGAAGGGAGAGAGAGAAATTGAGGAAGGAAACACAGAGGGATGGAGGAGGGAAGGGAGGAAGAAGAGAAGGAGGGAAGAAAGGAAGAAACCTTTTGTAGCAGATGGAGACTAAAACGAATTTCCACAACCAGTCAAAATGCAAAGAGTAAGCAACGATGGGGTGCCCATCCACAACTGATACATCTGCAAAATGCAATGTCTACATCTAAGGTTCAAGAAACATCACACAGATTTTGCTCCAGATGTGACTTCCAGACATGACAGGGAAGCTGCACCCAGGAAATCTCAACAACATGATTGCTCAAACAAGACCTGTGTAGTTGAGTTGACATACCAGCATGGATGATGGAAATTTCACAAAGTCACCATTATAGATAAAGAGCTACAGGCATTCAGTATCTGCTAAGAAAGGAAGAATAAATTTTCTCTCCAAGCTCCCTGATAGGTTTTCCAATCCCAGGTAACCAGCCCTAATAGCACCACTAAGTGGACTCTGTGAATGTGTATATATATATATGAGTTTGGGAAATTGAGATGAAATGGGGATAGGGTATGGGAAGATTTGGAGATGGGAGAGGATGGATGGATATAATGAAAATATAGTACTTTTCCATAAAATTCTCAAAACATGAAAAAAACTAAATGAAAAATGCATTGGAAGATTTTTTTAAAAGCTGATTGGTATTTTGCATGGATATAAAAATAGAATTTTCCTTCAGCGTTTATCCATTGCCAATAACTCCTCAAAATGGGATGGAGCCTGGAGATCATTGACCTCATCTATCATGGATTTTGGCTGCCTTCATCTTTTGCAGGATTCGTGCATATACCACATCTGCTGTTAGTTCATGATGACAATACCCATTTCATACACAGAAGACATCATTTAACAACATGCCTCCTCATCCTCTGGCATTTAAATTCTTTCTGCATCCTTTTCCAAAATATTCCTGAGCCTTAGTGGCAAGGGGGTTTAATACAGGTGTCCTGGTTATAGCTAAGCTAAGCGAGATTAGCATTTACTCATCTCTCCATTGACTTCTTTCCAATGCTAAAGGAAGCCTGTCTGGCCAAATATAATTATAACCATAAATATTTAGAAGGCAATTGGACATCATACCATTTAGCAATATAACAATTTTGGCTCTAAGCTAAGGCCTATAACCTCCCCAGCCACTGGCTTATGAAAAGGATTACAGTGTAAGAAGGCATGAAATGCCTTCCTATGGAAGAGGCCTCAAATCCAATCGGAAATCAGTTTGTTAAACCATTATAGTGCTGCCACTATTCTAACAGTAGGCACATGTTGCCTGTCAGGTTGGCATTGCATCATTCAAGGTCCAACACTGGGTAAGACAATTCATGTCTTTTCTCTAGTGCAGCATCTATAGCACCTTCAACCACTACAAAAGCGAGCCACAAAGGCAAAGTTTATCAGTCAGCTTAAGACTGATTTCATTATAGCCTGCAGCCAAAGTGAGTGGTGGCTTCAGCAACAGGCTTTTACCTTGTAGTTAGAGTGGGCAAGCAAAGGCAATAGAAATAGCCGGCAGTGTTTTCATGACTTCTGAGTCCTCCCTAACAACTGACTCAGAAGGAGGAAACTCCTGATTTGCACTGTTATTTTCATTTAATAATTTATGTCTTCTTGAAGTGACAGTATCCACGCATGCATTGCAATTCCATTCAAACACTTTATTTGAGTTGTATTTTGAGATCAGCTTACTATTAGGATTCCATAAGGTTTTTTCATACATCGTTGGTTTGGTTTAAACCATATATTACCTATCCCTCTTCATCCCTGTCCCATTTCTGCTTAATCTCTTGACACTGTAATTCTCTCTTCTTTCATTTTACAAATGTTTTAGTCTTCCAATATTTTATGAAGATAATTTTATTGAATTTTGTGAATTTCATGACATATATATTTTTTAATTTTGTTTTTATTGAATTCCTTGTGTATTTCACACAGAACATATCAAATAATCTTACTCATCTTTATACCCCATACCTACTGGCATACTCCATAGCACTCCCACTGGAGCCTGTCTACTCTGTCATCCCTGTTAGGGATGACATCCACTGAGGTCTAGTCAGCCTATCTGGAGTCCCTTGTTTTAGAAAGATCAGCTGTTCATCTAGCTGCAATCAGTTGCTAAAATTTCTTCAGATAAGATTGGGGTCTGCTGTTCATTTTCCCCGTTCTATGTTGAGTTATTGTTTGTCTGAGTTTGCATGAGACTTGTGTATACTGACACCATTGCCATAGAAACATATGAGCAGGTTCCCAGGTACTTATAGGAATCTGTTTCCATAAAGTCATGTACCTCCTCCCTGGCTCTTACAATCTTTCTGCCACACTTCTGTGGTGGTCCCTGAGCCTTGGGTGGATGAATTTTAATAAAGATTCCTGTCCGAGGACCATCAGTCATCAGATTCTTGATCTCTATGCTTTGGCCATCTGTGACCTTTTGTCTTCCTGTTCCTCAGCTGAATGATGGAGCTTCATTATTGAGAATTGAGAGATTCATTGGTATCATCTTCTTTACCCCGGTCGTATTTTTCATGAGTTTTAGGTGTAGAGTCTGCATTTCAGATGTGTCATTTGGATATGGACAATTCATAGACATTGTTCATGTGTGACCAGTTGCGGTACTGGGTAAAAGTCTCTGGTTAATAATGAGCTTCTTTAATGTGTGGTGACTGGGATAGTTGTCTGTAAATATAAGGATACATATGTTGCACATAGTAAGAAATCCCATTAGTCTAGCAATATGACAGTCTTGGGGTTTTCTCTAAGATCTATGACCACTCCAGCGTTAGGAATGGGAGACCCTGTGGCTGAGGGCCATTCTACTAGAGAAGGGAAAGAGAAAAATTTAGTGAAACATGTATGTTTACAGTACCCCACTTGAGTTTCCTCCCATTGAGTGGGCTTTTAGTTCAATTAGGTAGCTATCGATTGCCCCCAAGATAAAAGTGCCACTACTGCACCAATGACATATGCTGTGCTGGCCATTGATGTTGTTATTTGTTCTTGAAGCTGGTGTTGGATAACCAATTGATGTTTTCCCTTGGCACGTTCATAGCTGTTGGGGAACCCTGCTGCTAGCATTGTAGTCCTCCATGTCTGGATAGCTCTAAAGGGCTCAGCACTATATAGAAGGACTCCCCTTCTCAGCAGGGGGCCTCCTACTCTCTGAATGACTTACCTGGAAAGTGTTGCCAAGCACGGATGCCTGACCTTATGTGGAACATAACCTTCGGCATAGTTACCTGGAGTAAAAACTACCCCCAGGTTATTTCTATATGATAATTAGGCATTGCCCAATAGTCGGATGATAGGAGCCTACTGCCCCATGCAAATAAAGCATACTATGAACACCTATCAGCTGAAGCATTGGCTACTGCCTCCACACTATATTTTCCCTAATCCCCACTGAATAAACGGAGCTGTTTCACTGAATCTGGAGCTGTTTGTATCACTGAACCTACCTCCCTGGAAGGGCTTTCTTCCGTCAGTGCTCACTGGCCATCCCTGACCCCGTTCATTGCTTCTGCTCCCTTTGATCTGTGGACCAGTGGCCAATGACCCATGAGGAAAGGGAGAGACCCCACACATAGCAGTCTCTAAAACTATGAGACCTAACCTTCAGACAAGAGGTACCCACAGAAAGGAACAAAATCTTCACCAGCAACACATCTGACAGAAGTCTAATATACAGAATATTTAAAGAACTCAAAAAACAATCAAGAGAGCAAGTAATCCAATGAAAAATGGGCTAAGTAGCTGAATAGAGAGTTCTCAAAAGAAGAAATAAAATTGGCTAAGAAATATCTTAAAAGGTATTCAACATTATTAGTAATTAGGGAAATGCAAATTAAAACTACTTTAAGATTTTATCTTTCCTCAGTCAGACCAGCTAAGATCAAGAGAACAAATACCAAATGTTGGAGAGGACATGGCGGAAAGACAATGGTCATCCACTGCTTGTGGATTACAAACTTGTGTAACCCCTATGGAAAGCAATATGGAAAACTCTTTAAAAAACTAAAAATTAACCTACCATTTCACCCTGTTATAATACTCCTTGGCATATAATCAAAGGTATATCCTGTTTCATTGACACTTGTACATTTGGTTTGTTGCTGTTCTTCTCACAATTGCTAAGAGACAGAAGCAACCTAAGTATCCCTGGATTGAAGAGAAGATAATAACAAGTGGTACATTTACACAACAGAGTTCTACTCAGTGGCAAAGAGATATGAAAGCATGAAATTTGCAGGTAAATGGAGCTAGAAACTTTTATACTAAGTAAAGTAACACAGGCTCAGAGAAAAGATGGCATAGGTTCTCCCTCAAATGTAGATCCCAGCACCAAATCCTTATAAATGAGTATATATCCAAACATAACTACACGAACCAAAATAATGAAAAATAACCATGGAGGCAAATGGAAAGAATGAACCTGAGAGAGAAGAACAGTAGGAATCAGGTGTTACTAAGGAAGAAATGGATAAATATGGGGTTGTTTAAATAGGAGGGGGAGATAGGGTGATACATAAACCTTGGGGATAGAGGGAAAGAAGCTCAAGAGAAGTGGGACCCTAGGAAATGGGTGTTATCAAGGGAGAAATGAGGAAAATGGGGACACTTTAGTGAGAAAACCATGGCAGAAGGGTTAGACAGTGATAGAGAGAGGTGATATAAAAAATTCCTATCTATTTTTAAAAAACCAGAGGGCATTATATTAGTCCAATAACCTACTGACAAATTATACATTCGTATCTCTACATGAGTCCATGTGTATAGCTAAAGGCTACATAACAAGAAACAGTGCCAGACAGGAGAAACCTTCCTTTGAATTGTTTGCCAGGGTGGTCCAAGAGACTCCCAACATTACCCAGGCTATTGGCAGAGCCCTTGATGACCTCCCAAAACCTGAAGGTAAGACCTTACTGCCAAAGACATGCCATGCCATATATTTTTATTATATGCACATATGTTCCCCTATCTGAAGCTCCACTCATTGCCTAGTACCCAATTTCATGTACTTTATTATGAATATGTATATGTTTATGTATATGTGGGCCTACAGAGTCAAATTTGTGTCCCCAAAGGCCCTTTGTGGTGGATTCATCCTCTGGGCTAGGAGAAGGAGTCATTCTCAGTTAAGGGTGAGACTCTTGGTAGGCTGATTTTCTACTTTTTAAAATTTTGAATTGTTAAATATTAGGCTTATGTCTAGGTTTCCATATCTTTGTCCTTTGCAGTAGCCCTCCCCCATGTACCCTGATTTCTCCATACTCCTGTGCTCTTTGCTTAAGGCTTTCAGCTCCCAGTGTACCATCCACTACTTTCATTTTACATAGAATCTATTATCCTCACCTAACTTAACATGTCTCAGGCCCAAACACCCCCTTTCTAATTTTTTGCATTCTACTTGTGCTCCAATTTAAATGCTCAAAATGAAAGACTGAAAGATAGGATCCACCTATGATTTTAAAAGAAATCATATGACATTATTCTTTCTGGGCCTGGGTTACTGCAATATAAAATGTTCCAGGCATGTTCCTTTACCTGCAAATTTAATGATTTCATTTTTCATTACAGCTGAATTATTTTCCATCACGTACATGTGCCACCTTTCCTTTTCATTTATCTGTAGATGGATATCTAGGTTATTTCCATTTCCTAGCTACTTTGAATAGAGCAACTGTGAATATGGATGTGCAAGTGTCTTTATAGTAGGACTTAAAGTTTTCACGTATATGCCCAGTAGTAGAATAGATGGGTCAGATTTCAGTTCTATTTCTAGGGTTGTTTTGTTTTCTGGTTTTGGGTTTTGGGTTTTTTTTTTTTTTTTTTTTTGAGAAACCTCCAAAATAATTTAGAAAGTGACAGCACTAGTTTTCAGCCCCATGAACAGTATATAAGGATGACCTTCACCATATCCATATTAACATTATGATTTCATATACTTATGGAGTACTGTGCAGTATTTCAATCTGTATATGTCATGTTGAAATAGTAGGAATTACCATATCACTTTGAACATGCATTATTATTTTCTGTTGGAACCATTAAATGACACCTCCTTTCACTATTTGTATAAAGAAGAATAAATAATTGGTAACTATTATGAACATACTGTTTTATAGAAGCATAAAGCTTACTTTTTCCTAGTTGTAGTTTGATAGCTATAGCCAATCCATCTCTTGCACCTCTCTACATCCTTCTCTGACTCAGACTGCCGTTATTCTACACTATTTCTGTGGCATCCATGAGTGAAAACCTGTGGTTATGTGTCTTTCTGTGAGTGACTTATTTTACTTCACATAATGTCTTCCAGTTTCATTCATGTGTATTTCATTACTTTTTATTTCTGAATAATATTCTATGGTATATCTCTATATGAATATGTATGTATATACCACACTTTAAGATTTATCTGTCTATTTAGTGTATGTGTATGTGTCAGTGTATGTGCTCATGTATGAAGGTGCACAAGCCTGGTGCACACTCAGAGACTAGATGTGGGCACTGGGTGTCTTCTTATATTACACCCCACCTATTTATTCCTTTTAGTTAGTGTCTACCTGAATCCGGGGCTTACATTTTGTAAGTAGTCTGGAATCCAGAAAGACCTGTGAGCCTCCTGTCTCTGTCTTTCTCAGAGCTGGGTTTACAGGAATGTGTGGGATACCTGGCTTGTTGAGTCATGGGAACCAAACTCTGGTTCTTTTCACTGAGCTATTAGCTCACGATCCATCTCCCAGTCAAATATCAACATTCTTGATACAGTAATCCAACACCAAACATTTTGGAATATTTCATGTCTTAGTCATTCTGGGAAGCACCACATGATACATGGGACAGAGATGTCTTTTCCACAAATTGATTTCATTTCCTTTGAGTGTTTATTCAATAGTGAAATTGCTGTATCGAATGATAGCTTTGTTTGCCAATTTATGTTATTTATAAGAGATATATTGTTGAATCTAATTAGATAAGATTATCAGGTAAATTTTATTGAATTAGCGTCCAAAATATTTTTTAAATGTGTTTTGGAGATTATTAAAATTTAAGTTACTCATAGTTTTTTTCTTCAGTTTTTCAAATCTAAGTTTAATTATATAGATACTGTGGAATACCCAAATGATTTAACTGAGAAACACTTCAATCCTTTTTATGCTTTATACACATGCATGCTTTGCATTTCCACTAGTCATAAAATGATGCCCAAACCTTTCTGTTCTTTAATACATGAAACATTTTATGCTAATTAATTTTACATTGACAAGCTATCTCAGTGATGCATTTCTAGTATATTAATTACTGTTATGATGAGGTCTTCAATGAAAACAAAATATACTCATTCCCCACTGGACAAGTTAAATCAACTGAAAATGTCCAATGTATCTTATTACTCCTCACATTAAAATAAATTACAAATTTAATAAATGTTGTTATCTCACCTCATTCTAAATATAAACAGTTTATTATATGTGGAAAGTTTACTTAACATATTTTTCTTATTTGGAATGTATGTATCATTAGCTACACATGTTTACAAAACATTCTTTGTTTTTAAGGGCTTTTTCTTCCCTTTTACGAAATGATTTACAGCTATATATTTATGAAAAACATTCATTCTTGTTTGAGGTTTGTAGCTTGATTCCATTTAAATTTTTGATCCCCAAGGAATGTATTTCAGTGTAAGTAATGAAATTGGATATTATGTTTTTCTTTATTGCAATAAGGTATTGGGCCATCTTTATCCCTCCCAGTAGAAATTAAAGTTTATTGTGCACTAAATCCTCCTGTGTTCTTGACTCTGGTTTAGTCTTCCTCTTTCCTAGATTTGTCATCCTATTTCTGCAGATGTGCATGATGCTACATATTATGTGCATATATAATAAACAGTCACAGTGATGTTTCTGGCCAGTCTTTTCTTTTAACTATCTAGATACATAGCAGCCATGTACCCTTCAAACTTAAAAGCTTTAGCAATAGTGCTAATTAAAGTCTATTTGAATTTATAGGCTAATTTAGAGAGATGAAGTTTTTACAGCATTGAGTTTTCCAACCATAAACAATATTGCTTATCTTTCAAGTATTTTAAATCCTAAAATAGAGTATTATAATTGGTAAAACATAAATCCTATATATTTGTTATTTTACATTTACTCCTAAACCATCACTTTTATGACTTTTTGAATATTTTTAAATGTTATATATACTTCTACTCAGGTCCATATTAAGAAGTGTCAAAAACATTTAAATTTATTAGAGATTTTCATTGAGTGAAATAATTGAAACTTGAAAGTTAATTATAAATTTCTTTATATTCTTCAGTAACACTAATGTTTAACAATGATTTTAGACATCAGCACTCATACTAAATTTCAAAATATTTTCCAAGTAAATCAAGATTTTCAAAGCTCAAGTTAAATAACAAGTTTCATGGATAATGCCTTTGTATTTTCTATTTAATGAGAATAAATAATACCAATTAAATGATTTATTATTACCCTAATCATTTTCTATTCTGTGTGTGTGTGCATGCATTCGTGCGTGTGTGTGTGTGTGTGTGTGTGTGTGTGTGTGTGTGTGCTTTGTTGTTGCTGTTGTTGCTTGCTTACTTTAGGTAGTTTTGATACGGCAGCAGATAATCTATAGGATTTTGTCAGTGAAAGAAAATTATATGAAAAACATCCTGTGTAACTTCAAATAATTTTTCTTGGCCTCATATACCAGTGCAGTCACTTTGCAAACCTTAATTATACTTACATAAAGTTTATTACAATAATTTCTCTACTAATCATTTCAGCATTTAAACTTTTAAAAACTTTACTATTTTTATTTTATGTGTATGCGTGTATTGCTTGTGTGTAGGTAAGTGCACCCGTGTCGTGCAATGCTCATGGAGTTCAGAAGAGCTGTCAGATCGCCTGGGACTGGAGTTACAGACAGTTGTTAGCTGCAATGTGGGTGCTGGGATTTGAACCCAGGTCTTCTGCAAGAACAACCAGTGTTCTTAACCACTGAGCCATCTCTCCAGCCCCTAAACATTTTGATGTTGTACAAAAACCCAAAACACATTCAAAATTGATCCTAGTTTTCCCTTGCAATATGAACGTTGACTGGTGTTCCAGGTTGTACGATGCCTCTTGTTCCCCCCCCCAAAGTTTTGTAATCGCTAGTCTTGTAAATGTTATTTCATATGTGTAATTAAGATAAAGTCATTGTCTCTGCTCTTTGGGTTTAATATAAGTGGGGGCTTCCAGTCCTCACTATGCTCTATTTGAGCCCAGAACTTTTCCCTCTTCTGTAACGTGATTCAAAAATCTATGAATTGAACAATCTTTATCACAACAAAAAAAAAATTATATACTTTGTTTTGAATTACCAGGAAGTACCTGATATAATCGCAATGGTATTTATAAAAGAAACACAATTTGATTCTTTTAGAACAGAAGGTAAAATGATGACAGAAGCAGAAATCAGTGTGATGCCCATGGAGTCTGTAGGTGAAGGACGAAAGCCAAGAAACACAGGCTTCTAGAATGAGGAAAAGTCAAGGAAACATTCTTATTGGGAGCTTCAGAAGTAACCATGTGTAACCTGAAAGTTCCTCTAACTACTATGACTGCATGCTATCCCACCTCCTTTCCAAGCTCTGTGGAAGGGTGCAAGCAGGGGGCAGCCCATTATCTCTCCTACCCCATCAGTTGATCTTAGCTGCATGAGGTGGAGGGGCTAAAGATATATATAAGCTGAGAAAGCCACTGGCCATTTGTGTGGCAGTCGGGAAGCCACAGGATTTATGTTTGGATATGGACTTTCCAGTACAGCTGTGATTGGGGGTGGGGGTGGCTACACTCTTCTTTAAGTAAACCAGCACCCCAAGCTCAGTTAGCAAGTACAATAAACTGGTTAGGATTTTCCAAATGGTGGTTTTGTAGAATTCCTGCCTCAGGTTGTCATAAAGACAGTGGGAGGAGAGAACCAGACCACACATGATCCTTCCAGCAGCAAATCTGACATTATACCATGCTTCATCACCTTAGCCTGAGCCACCTCAGAATAGGCTTATAGCTTTAAAGCTTTCAAAATCATAAGAGAATAGGTTTGGGTTGCTTTATAAAAGTTTAAAGGAGATTGTTAACATGAGCAATAAACTGTAATAAGCAAAAAGACAGCCTCTGATCAGTTGATGATGATGACACTACTTTCACTAAGGTTATCAAACATTTTGGTTCCAAATTTACAAATATAAATTTTGAATCACCTATGTTAACTCTGGTCCACTGACCCCAATTTATTCTTCTGCCTTGACAACTAAACCAATCATTACTTAGACCCATAGGGCACACTACAATTATGGCACTTGGTTTTATTTCCTAGAGGACTGAGCTTTATAGCTGTTGTAGTTTTCTTGAGCCTGGTACTCTGTAGCATAACTTCAGGCTTGTGTCTAGACTTCTAGCAATTCACAGAGACTACTAGATATTAGTTAAATACTATAGGGAAATCCGCTGAGATAAATGGCAGTGAAAGCAAGTAAATTACATTAATCATTTCAGCAATGGAAATAATTGAAGAAAAAAAATCACAAATCATTTCAAAGTATGCCTTCCTTATGATCTCGTAATCATTATTTTGACTTTTGCTTTAGCAACCCCACTACTAACATTTTATCTAAAATATTATTTTTATGTGTATGTTGCCTGCATGTATGTAAGGACACCCATGTCATAAAGTACCCAAAGAAGTCAGAAAGAGGCATTGAATCCATTGGAACTGGAGTTATGGACAATTGTTAGCTGCCATGTGGGTTCTGGGTTTCAAATGCGGGACTTCTGGAAGAAGAGACAGGGCTTTTAACTGCTGAGACATCTTTCCAGCCCCTATATTTTTATTTAATACATTGATAATCTATTGGCATTAATTTCAATATGTGATTGGAAATATACATAAAATATTGAACTTTTAAATATGCCAATCCCCCAAAAATATGCTAACCCAGTTGAGTCAACCGCATGTATTGGCAAGGACATCTGTGCCACATTCTGTTACAATAACATCATGCTATTCTCATCATAAAGCATACAATGGCATTGGGGGCCCAGTACTTAGTATAGGAAGCTTATTATCAATATCACTATGAGATTTCTTTGTATTATACCTGATGAGAAGATTTTCTCCATATTTTATGTGATTCCTTTATTATTTTGCTGTTTATCATTTTCTTTCACATTTTCACATATTTTTCTAAAATAATTATTATAATTTCATAATATTGAATCAAACAAATGGTAGGAACAGAATCTTCAAGTACTTTTATAAAAACAACTTTCAAAGATAACAATGTAAGGTACATACATATTTAAACATTCTCTGATTAAAATTATATTATAATGATGATATTTTATTCACCTGATCTAATAGAGTTGAAACTAGCTCCAGAAGAATATTAATATTTCAGGATCATTAAATAGCTAAATATAATAATTTCAAAAATTTAAATGAAGTGCATGAATATCATATAGAATAAAACAACATTATAATCACTGATAAATCTTTCTTTTCTACTATATTGAAAACATAATTTTACCTCTACATATTTATGAGTACTTTTTCAGTATGAATTTGTTTCACCAAAGAATGAAGTTAATTACCCACTAAATCTGTGCTAGATCATGTGATTTGCATTGGCCAGTAGATCAATACTCAATATCATGTAAGGAACAATCTGAAAAATTTCATTTCAGTGGGTTTTTTTCTTTCTTCCTGCTGTTGAGATTAACTGACTCAATAGGAATGAGTAAGAATGTCTCAACATAACCCAACATGTGTGAGTGGATGGCAAATTAATATTTCCTAAAGAATCATGAACAAATGTCTATTCATCCTAATTAGAAGACCAACAACAGACCAAAGTAATAGTTTCAACAATGTCCACCTTGGCAAGCCAAAGAATTTATTAGAATTACTTGTGGGAGCGTAGTTGAAGTTACTAACAAGATGATGTACCTCTCAAAGGCAACTAAAAATCCCCCTCCAGTCTGGATGACTGCTCATGAAAGCTGCATTCCTGAAGCTCTCTCTATACAACTTGTTTCCTGCTTAACTGGTCTGAGAGTCTCTTGTCACCAGCAGTTTTAACTACTGATACAATAACCTTGGAGAGGGGCCTTCTGAATCATGCTAAGTTTCCGGAGATTCCTCAGACTTCTGAGGTTTTTTATTTCCTGGATCTTTAGATTTCAGTTTGGAAGAATTCACTACAGAACAGGGAGTCTTACCACAAATTACTGACCCATAATTTTGAGACATTATTATTTTGAGTTATTAAATTAAAAATAAATTTCATTCTACAAATGAAACCTGTTATAGGTTGAATGTGAAATGTCATGGCAGGATCATGTGTTTAAACATTTGGTCTCCAGTTGATGATGAGAGTCTTATCACCTCAATTAACAAACAGATCATACTTCCAAATAATAATTAGATTAGTGAGTCCCAGAAGGAATTCTTATGTTGAAATCACTAGTCAAAAAATACATTAATTAGGGAAATTCTAGGGTAATAAGGTAGTGCCCTCCTTGCAACTTTTTTTCTTTAATACTGTTTCCTTTATTGTTGCTACTAGATTTTTTTTTAACTTTAAAAAGTTATTGAGAATTTCATACATGCATACAAGGTGTTTTAATCAAATACTCTTCTCCAGCCTCTCTCATACCTCCCTATCACTTTTCCTGGACAACCTGACAACTTCATGTACTCTTTCCTTTTCTTTTTTAAAATATTTTATTTATTATTTTTATTTTATATGTATGAGTGCTATGCCTACATGTAGGTAAGTATACCTGTGTAGAACAATGCCCACAAAGAACAGAGGAGCTGTCGGGTCACCTGGAACTGAAGGTATGGACAGTTGTTAGCTGCCATGTGGGTTCTGGGATTTGAACCCAGGTCTTCTGCAAGAACAATCAGTATTCTTAACTGCTGAGCCATCTCTCCAGCCCTGTCTTTCCTTTTTTAAAATGGGCTTTCTGTTACTCTAACATTCTTGTCTCTGAAAAGGTAACTCTAAAATCTTTTAGGGGGTATATAAGAGCTCCCAAATACTTTTGACACTTTTGACCTTTGGAACGAGTATGTTGCTAAGAGGCCCAAGGGCATTTTGACTTTTAGCTAAGAAACAGGCTACTTCTTTGAGGTCTTTTTACTATAATTGCCTAGCTAATTCCTACCTCTTATTCTTATCACACCATCCTCTGAAGAGGTAACCCAAATTGTCAGTGGGGAATCAGGACACAGATTGCTCTGGCTTCTTTCATGCTGAACAAGGACGCAGAGTGAGGCAACTGAGTGCCCCTTCAGTGGGTCTATCTAAAAACCTCCCAAATTGCATAATTCTTAACTGTAGGAAGAAAACAAAGTCCTTGACTGACGCCTAGGAGATGCGAAGGAGAAGTAAAGGCAAGAATAGTTAGCATTACAAGTTCTAGACAGGGAACCAGAAAAAGGTCAGAACAGGGCAAATTTCAAACGTTCATATCAGAGTCCATTGGACTTTCGTGATGAGAGCTTCCAAAACCATCCTTCTGCATTTTTTTTTAAATCAGAGAAATCAGGGTAAGAAAGGAGACATATTTAGATGACAAAAAGAAAAATGAAAAATTGGAATCAGGAAAGATGTGAAAAAGCAGCTAAACAGCATGGAAAAACAGAAAATTTCCACAGAGAAAAGCCAGAAGCAATGTGCAACTGCACGCCAGATCTTCAGGGGGAGGGTTATCTCCTCCAATTTGAAGCAGTTCTCCCTTGAGCTGAAACTCAGTAAATCCAGGAAGTTCTAAAGGAAGACTCACTGGTTAAGATTCAGGGTATCTGAAGGATTCTTTGTAAGACTCAGGAAGTAAACAACTCCTAAGTCTCAGGAAGGCCCTGAAATTGAACTAATGTATAAGGTTTCACACTCTCCAATATTATATAAGTTATAAGGAGTTCTGAGGAGACAAAGATGTCACAGCTGCCTGGAAGAGACTCTCTGACCTGGGAACCTACAGGCAAGTTTTGCAGAGAGCTCTAAGGCTTCAGCTTTTATGACTGTTACCAGGCAGGGTTGGGCTTTCAGTGATACAACTGATGATTAGTCATCCATACTCCTGCAGGTACCCCCTCGCCAATATGCTTGTAAATAACAACAATCGACTCACTTCTTTAACAAGTTGAACTTTGGTGGTATCCTTAAATCAATCTGTCTCCATATCCTTATCCCATAGGTATCTCCTAACAGATAGCAATTAAGAAAAAAATCTTAATGTTAATCTCTGGCCTCCACACAAGTATAAACATGTATACACACACACACACACACACACACACACACACACACACACACACACAGCATATCCTTGAAAATACAACCAAAAGATTCTTAAAGCTAACAAAGGTTTTCAGCAAAATAGAATAGAAACTCAACAAAGATTAGCTGTTTTTCTACATACCATTAATGAACCAGTCAAGAAAAACAACCAGGCAAAAGCCCTTATTCTCAAGAATTTCAAACAAACAAAAAAATTTGAAATATGCCTAATCAAACAGCATTCAGGAAGAAGAGACAAAGAATCTCTGTGAGATTAAGGTCAGCCTGGTCTACATCGAAAGTTCCATCCAGCTGGCTGGGGCTATGAGGAGACTCTGTCTCAAAAACCCAAACTGAGATATTTTTGAGGCTGTTGTGAATTGGAGGTTTCCATGTACTTTCTCCAACTGCTTGTTATTGTTATATAGAGAGGCTACTGATTTTTGTTGATTTATCTTATAACCTCCCACTTTACTGTTAATCATTTCTACGAGTTTTCTGGTGGAATTTTTGGCTTCTCTTAGATAAAATACCATATAATCTGCAAAAAGAATCATTTGACCTTTTCTTCACAAATATAGATTGGGAGAAAATAATTTATCAGATATTCCTTTGATAGGAGAATAGATTCATTACAAACTATAATAGAATAGAAAATATTCTAGTAATAGAAAACTATAAACAAACAAACAAACAAAAAGCACAGCACAATCAATGAAGGTCCAAAAGAACTGAACAAATAGTTCTCAAAGAAGTATCACAGTTAGCCAATAAACATGGAAAATTGTTCATCATCCTAAGCTACAATATCATAGAAATGAAATGTAGAGGTACTTGAGGTTCCATTTCACCACTCAGAAGGCTATCCTCATCAAGAAAGTAAATCACGAATGCTAAGGAATATGTGGGCCAATGTTTGTGGGAAGATAAATTAGTCCAGTCTCAATGAAATCTATGTGGAAGTTTCTCAGAAATCTGATGCTAGAACTGCCGACTTATGCAAGCACACTACTCTTATATAAGGACTAAAAAACATCAAAGACAGCATCCAGTAGTTACCTGAATACTCATATATATTGACACTATTCACAAAGGCTATAACCATGGAGTCACCCTGGAAAGTTGATGGCCTGAAGAGCATCATATTAAGTGAAATAAGTGAGACTGAGAACAGGAAAAACAAGTAACACACATCTGTGGTTTTCTCATATGTGGAGTTCAGTTTTTAAAAGAGGAAATGGTAGCAAAATCAATTGGTTATAGTGTTATTTTTAATTTTTTTTGTTGCACTCTTTTACATTTTCTACAACAGTTCTTAATCAACTTTAGAACCCCTCCCTCACCCATGCCTCCACACCAGATCCCCACCACCCCAGACTGGGAACTGCTAGAGACTATGCAGTGTTTTTTATGTAAACATGACTACCAGAGTTCAGATGCCCAGAACCCATATAACAACAAACCAGACTAGATGTCATATAGCTCTAATTCCAACATCAGTAAAGGAGAGACAGGTAGGTTCCTAAGGCAACTTATCCTGCCAATCTAGCCATTTATTTTAACCAATTAATGTGAATTCATTAAAGTTTAAAGAAAATAAATTATATTGTAAAGAATTAAAAAACAGACATTTCCATTATTAAATGTGGCCCAAGTATTTGGGGGGGAAGAAACAAAGATAAGTTTTTGTATAAAATATTGAATTTAATAATGTGAAAGAAAATTAAAATCCGTATACACAGAGTGGTCATATTACTCTGAAGAAAAATGTCAAAAATTGAAGTTAAACCTTAATTTAACTGTTTGAAATAGTTTATTAGGTACTCAGAAAAAAGTTGAAAATAAGGGAGATGGGGGGGGAGGTGGGTTTTTATCAAATAAGATCTTCAGTAAGTAGGATATGTGGAAATTACCAAGCAGAATTACATATGGGGAAAAGGAGAGGAACTTTTGGTAACAAAATACTTATATAATCCTTACATATAATTTAAAAAATATGTAAGCAGGGTGAAATATATTAAATATTTTTTGGCTTGCATGTTAATTTACTAATTAATAAGAAAGAGAACACCTGACTTTGGGTTAGCTGGCACCTAGAAGTCCTATCAGAGTCAGTGGGAAGGGGCAAGGAAACTTTTATCACTCCATTAGCTGCTTCTTCAGTCCCCAGAATCAGAACTTATTAAAGACTTGCTCCAAAAATCTGAAATTGTCACATGATTTTAAAAGAGAAACAATAAAAATAAATCTACTGATCAACACCACAACAAACGTTCTCTCTCATTGGACCCCAGCACGCTGCTGGAAAGACAACCAAAGCAGCAGCGACTGCCGAATCCAGCAGCCCACAGCAGTGGCGCTCTTTCGGGAACCTACGAAAGCAGTGTCTTCACTGCCACCCTGTTGTTGGCCCTGAGTGGTCAGCAACTGTGGCCGGGCAGTTAGTCTTGGATATCCACATCTTACAGAGCAGAGCTAATGAGCATAGACAAGTGCACCCACACCACACAGACATACACACTTTTTTTTCCTAGTTCAACACTGTGAGAATCTCTTTCCTCATCCAAATATGCACATTTAATTGTCCACAGGCACCTTGAAAAGAAGGTTTTTGCTAAAGACTAAAGAACACAAGATGAAAATATTTTGTGAAAGACAATGTGAAAGCCGGGGCTTTGCAGTGGGCTGTGCTGCTGAGCCATTCTTCAGTTCTCCTTCAGATAAGCTTATCTTGCCCTCAACACAGATGCTGACTTCCCTCTATTCTCATCTCAGGATGGAGCTGAAAAGGAATTCTTAGCATTAGGGATATTTTTTGAACTGCCTGTCAAGTGACTTTACAATTTGTTTCTGGTGTTGTTTGATTTCTTTACTAGAAGAATACATTCACTTAAAAATAATATTATTTCATTCAAGACCATGCCATCAGATATGAAGGCATCATCTATGAAAAATAAGAATTGTATTCTATAATATGATTTGGTACACTAATTTATTAATGTGTCTCGTTAAACTTTTAAAAAGAAGGCATTTGGAAATAATTTTAAGAGTTTAGAGACAGATAATTATAATTTCAAGATCTTCAAGTCCAGTGAGCCATAAAACCTTTTTGCTTTTCTTCTTGCTAAAGGGTTCACAGCAATCACTTCTGGTTATTCAGAACAAGGTAAACACTTGAATGAAAGCCTAGCAATTCTGATAATTAGAAATACTTATCACTGGGAAATAAATAGTTCAGTCAGGACTGGTAATCCAGGCTTGAAAGCCCAGCTACTTTGGACACTAAGACAAGAGAATTGAAAAGTTAAGGTTTGTCTGAGTAACTGGAAGTTCTTGCAAAATTAGAAGTATCAAAAAAGAGAGAGATATAGCACTCACCAATCACAACTGCCTAAAATATGTTAAATTCTATGTTCATAACCAGTACCACAAAGAAAGACAGAAGAAAAAAGAAAGAAGGAAAGAAAGAAAGAAAGAAAGAAAGAAAGAAAGAAAGAAAGAAAGAAAGAAAGAAGAAAGGAAGGGAGAGGAGGGAGAAAGGGATGGATGGAGGGAGGGAGGGAAGGAGGGAAGAACAGAGAGAGGGAGGAAGAAACTAGATGATTTTTGTTAAACGGAAAGGAGAAATGTGTTCTAGAGTGAAAGAATGAATTCCTATTTAGGAAACAATGTAATTTATAATCAAGCTACAACTTGTAAAAGGAAACTATTCTATATGGGACACTGGACAAAGACAGAGTGAAAAATCTAAGTATGAATATTCAATTCTTTATATTATATAATCATAAGATTTAAGCATGAGAAGATAATTCTGACAGACTAATAGATTAGTGTGAAGATACTTATTAGGAGAAAATACTATACATTAGAAACTTTTGGTAAATATAATGCACAAATTAGAACAAGAATCTTTAATAAATAGATTTTAGAATAGATTTTTTTTGGTCTTTTTGAGACACGGTCTCCCTGTAGCCCCAACTCTCCTAGAACACACTATGTAGACCAGGCTGGCCTTGAACTCACAGAGATCCGCCTGCCTCTGCCTCCCCAGTGCTGGGATTAAAGGAGTGTGCCACCACGCCCAGCTTATGACAAATTTTTTAAGGATTATTTTAGACATCCCTGGCACATTTCATGAATAACAAGCAGACAATGCTACATGTAGAACTTACCATACAATTTGGGGATTTTTTTCTCAGTGAATCTCAGCATATAATAAAAATTCTCTATAGTTTCCTATCCTGGACTCTTCCTATTTGCCTTCCTTCATGAGGTAGGGCAGAAGATTGTCATCACCAACCAGTATGATCTATAATTTTATTCAGTACTTATATAAATGTGCTCTTATATATTTCAGCCACAAAATTACTTAGATTTTAAATTGTACAATGTACTCATTGAAAATTTCTAGTATAATCTTCCTTAAATTTCCTTATAACTCTATTTTGAAACTAATGTTAAAAATTCCAGAAGTCCAGCCCCACAGCTTCCTGGAGTCTGCAGCTTGCCTGGGTTAAGTTTGGCTGTTACGGCTACTGCACCTTGACTCCCCCAGCCTCATTTAACCTCCCAACTCCCCCATCCCATCTCCTCCTAGAAGGGGGACAGGCTCTTTTCCTGTCTTGGCACCTCAGAACTCTGGACTGACCCTTGGCCCAAACTCTCCACTACTCCTTGATCCTTTGCATCCAGACCAAACCAATTCCTCCTCTAATCCCACTTCCCTTTGCATCTGTGTGTAGCCAAGCCCCACAGATTCCTGGAGCTGGCAGCTTGCTAGGGAAAGTATGGTTGTTGTGGCCACTGTGCCTTGACTCCCCCAGCCTCATTCACCCTCCCAGATCCCCCACACTGTCTTTCCTTCTAGCAGAGGCACTGGACCAGCTCTTGTCATGACACCCCAGACCCATGGACAGACCTCTTAGCCCAGAATCACCACTGCTTTCTGACACTTTGTGTCCAGATCAACCTATTCCTCCTTGTAGTCCCAAGTGCCCTCAGGCCTCTTCTCACTCCCCCCTTCCATTTTCATCTCTGGGGGACAGCATCTTTCCTGGGCCCTACTCCCAGGCCAGACAAACTCTCAAATTCCTGAGGCTAGCATCTTCCTGGAGGGATCCAGACCTGAGAAGAAAGCCTGAGAGCATCTGATCTTCACGTGACTTGGGCCTGTGTGGGAACTCCTCAGCCCAAAATGAAAGCAATTTGACCACTCCAATATAAAATCAAAAGAAAGAACCTGAAGCCTAGACCAACCAGCTTTTCATACCCAAAAGTTAACCACAAAGGCACACAAAATTCACAAAAAAGGCAGAACAAAACTCAACAAAGGAAAGCTTGAGTCTCACACAAGAACTACAATCTACAAAAGAAATCCATATGACAAAGTCACAGAGAAAAAATAATAATATGAACAATCAAAATAGCATATCCCCACAAATTACAATCAGTCCTCTAGAGGAGTAAAACAGAGAAAACACAGGACATGGAACTCAAAAGAACAATTACAAAACATGATAAAAGATTCAGTGAATTTAAACATAAAAAAGAAAGAATGGAAAGAACTGAAAGAAGATAGGGATAAACTTTTGAGTGAATTCAGAAAAGAGAAGTATTGATGAATGCTCAGGCTGAAATGAGGAAGGAAGTGAAACCCTCAGTAAACCATTTAGAAATGACAGGAGAAAGCCTCACCAATAGGATGAATGAAATAAAAAACCGAATATTAAGACTGGAAGACAAAGTAGACAAATTAGACCACTCGAGCAAAGATTATGAAAAATTTAAGAAAACACAAGAATGAAATATGCAGGAATTGTGTGACACCATGAAAAGACCAAACTTACGAATCATAGGCATACAGGAATGCGAAGAATCTCAAGATAATGGTATGAACCAGATCTTCAACAGGATTGAAAAAGAAAATTTCACAAAATTAAAGAAAGATGTGCCCATACAAATACAAGAAGAATAGAAGACCAAATAGACAGGACCAGAAAAGTAATTCTCCATGACACATTATAGTAAACACACTAAACACACAGAACAAAGAGAGAATACTGATAGCTGCAAAAGAAAAGCAATAAGTCACATATAAAGTAAAACCCATTATTATTACAGCTGACTTTTCAGTGCAAACTATGAAAGCCAGAAGAGCCTGGACCAAGAGACTTCCAGTTCTAAATGACCACAACTGCCAACCCAGATTACTTTACCCAGTCCAAATGTCTATTATAGTAGAAGGGAAAAAAAAAATCTTCCATCACATAAATAGGCTGAAACAATTAATGTCCCCAAAACCAGCCCTTCAACGAGTTCTTGAAGCAATACAAAGAGTTGAAGAAAGGACTGAGCATACCCAAGGGAAAGAAACTTAATGAAGGTAGAACTGTAGAATTGCACAGCTACACAAAGAATGTCAATAGAAATAAAAATGACAGGAATCAGTACACATTTTCATTAATAATTTTAAATATCAATGGATTGAACTCCCCAGTCAAAAGACACAAACTAGTTGAATGGAGTAAGAGACAAAACCTATCTATTTGTTGTCTGCAAGAAATGTATCTCACTTTCAAAGACAGGCACTACCTTAAAGTTAAAGGATGGAAAAAAATATACCAAGCAAATGGTACTTTAAAAAAAAAAAAAAAAAGCAGGGGTTGTAACTCTAATACAAGACAAAAAAGACTTTCAACTAAAACTAATCAGAAGAGGTAAAGAGGGCCACTTCATTCTGATCAAAGGAACAACTGACCAAGAAGATATTACAGTCATGTACATATATTCACCAAACTCTGGTGCACCCACTTCATGAAATCATTTCTACAGGACTTTAAGACCCAGAGTAATCCCAACACATTAATAGTAGGGGACTTCAATACCTCATTGTCTCCATTAGATATGTCAACAGGACAGAGAATTACCAGAGAGACATCTGAATTAAACAACACCATACATCAAATGGGCCTAACAGATATCTACCAAATATTCTACCCAAGCACCAAAGAATATACTTTCTATTCAGAGCCCCATGGAACTTTCTCCAAAATTCACCGTATACTGGGGCACAAAACAAACATCAACATACACAAAAAGATTTAAATAATTACATGTGTTCTATCAGACCACAATACAATAAAGAAAAAATTCATCACTGGAAGAAACACTAGTAGCTATATGACTACATGGGAATTAAACAACACACCCCTGAAAGATGAATGGGTCAAAGTAGTAATTAAGAAAGAAATAAAAGTATTTCTGGAGCTAAATGAAAAGGACAATACAACACAACGAAACCTCTGGGACACATTGAAAACAGTCTTTAAAGGCAAGTTTATAGCTCTAAGTGCCTACATTAAAAAATCAGAAAGAACACAAATAAATGACTTAACATTCCAACTGAAGAAACTTGAAAAGCAACAAAAAATGAAACCCAAAACGAGCAGACAAAAAGAAATAACAAAAATCAGAGCAGAAATTAATGAAATAGAAATAAAGAAAACAATACAAAAAATGAACTGTTCCAAGAGCTGGTTCTTTGAAAAGATAAACAAGAGTGACAGACTGTTAGCCCAGTTAACCAAAAGAAAGAAAGAAAACCTCCAAATCACCAAAATCAGAGATGAAAGGAGAAACATCACAACAGACACCAAAAAGATCCAGAATATTATAAAGGTATATTTTAAAAACCTATATGCTACTAAATTTGAAAACCTAAAAGAAAAGGATGAGTATCTAAAGGCATGGAAATCACCAAAACTAAACTGAGAAGATTGCTCATGGATTAGAAAAATATTGAGGAAAATAACCATCCGACCAAAACCCATTTATACATTCAATGCAATGCCAATCAAAATCCCCATGACATTCTTAACAGAGTTGGAAAAATAACATTGTACTATTCATATGGAAGCACAAAAGACCTCGGATAATCAAAGCAACCCTAAGAACTAAGAACAATGCTGGGGGGAGTAGTATACCAGACTTTAAACTGTATTACAGAGCTATAGTCATAAAAACAACAATGGTACTGGCACAAAAATAGACCTGTAGATCAATCGAACAACATTTAAGACCCAAATATGAAAATATGCAATTTTGGCCACATGATATTTGACAAAAGTTCCATGAACATTCACCTGAGAAAAGACAGAATGTTCAGCAAATGGTGATGGCAAAATTGGATCTCCACCTGTAGAAGAATGAAACTAAACCCTTATCATCACATTGCACAAAAGTCAACTCCAAATGGATCAAAGACCTCAATGTGATGCCTGAAACTGTGAAACTGTTAGAAGAAAACATTGACAATAACCTACAAGATGTAGGTTTAGGAAAGGATTTTCTAAACCAGACATCAATTGCTCAGGAAACAAGGTCAAGAATTAACAAATGGGATCTCACTAAACTTAAAAGCTTCTGTACATCAAAAGAAGCAACCAGGGAAGTGAAGAGAATGGGAGAAAATTTTCACCAGCGACCATTTGACAGAAGTGGAACATCCAGAATATATAACAAACTCAAAAAGCAAAGAATCAAGAGAGGAAATAACACAGTTAAAAGATGGGCTAAAGAGCTGAAGAGAGAGTTCTCAAAAGAAGAAATAAAGATGGCTAAGAAGCATCTCAAAAGGTGTTCAGCATCATTAGTAATTAGGGAAATGCAAATTAAAACTACCTTAAAATTTCATCTTATCCCAGTCAGACTGGCTAAGATCAAGAGAACAAATGATACCAACTGTTGAAGAGGATGGGGGAAAGAGGACTTTTTATCCACTACTGATGGGACTGCAAACTTGTTCAACCCGTATGGAAGGCAGTGTGGAGAACTCTTAAAATGCTATAAATGAAACTACCATTTGACCCATTTATACCACTCCTACTATTGCAGAGACACTTGTACATCCATGTTTGTTGCTGCTCTTTTCATAATAGCTAAGAGACGGAAGCAGCTAAGTGTCACTCAACTAATGAGTGAATAATGAAAATGTGGTTCATTTATACCATGCAGTTTTACTCAGCAGTAAAGAAAGATGGAATCAAAAATTTGCAGATAAATGGATGGAAGTAGAAACTGTTATACTAAGTGAAGTAACACAGACTCAGAAAAAAAAAAAAAAAAGATGTATGTTCTCCCTCATATGGGGTTCCTTGCACCAAATCTTCATAAGTGAGTATGTATCCAGACAAAACTACAGGAACCAGGATAATGAAAAACAACCAGGGAGGTAAAGGAAAATAAAGAATATGAAAGAAGAACAGTAGAAAACCGGCATTAATAAGGGAGATATGGATAAAAATGGTGTTGTTTTAAGGGGAGGGGGGAGGCAGGGTTATACAGGAACCTTGTGGATAAAGGGAAAAAAGGAGCTCAAGAGAGCATGGGACCATAGGAGAATGGTATTATTAGGGGAGAAATGGGAAAAATTGAGGCACTTTAAATGGGGAAACCGTGGTGGAAGGGTTAGACAATGTACGAGATAAATAATGCACAGCTAGTTTTCAAAAACCAGTGGGAACAATATTAATCGAACTGACAAATTATACATACAACTATCTCAAGGAATATAATATAACCTAGGCAAGGTTTATCAGAGAATGGCTACTCTCTGCCCAAGCGTTATCTACACAGAACGTGGTAATTAAAAGTACCAGACTGGTGGAACTAACCATTTTGGATGTCTAACAGACATAGTTTGAGGCCTATACTAATTTGGTCAGAGGGACATAAAGAACAGTTTTAGATCCTTGCCCTCCTAGGTCGACTAAGCTCCTGGGGACTATGAGCATCTCTCAAAATGTACTGGAACTGTGGTCCGTTACCTGTCCTCTTGATCAAGGAGACCGCGGAGCCCTACCAAATGGACTTGAACCAGTGTCCAGTCTACAAAGAGGAAGATCAACAGAGAGGAAACATTTCCTCAATGCTTCCAAGTGAAGCCAGCTACTGTCGAGTAGGGTCTTTGACTCATCTCTACATAGATGGAACTGATAAAACAAAAGAGACAGGAGCTCCTCCCAAGCCCATGTGACCCCTGAGGAGCAGATCATCAAAAGACCTTAAGAGTAAAGATAAATTGTTTTATCTTGGCCAACTGTATGGTCTTAAACACCCAAAAAGAAAGTATAATCAAAGATTAAAGGGATTAATATAATTCTTTAAGAGTCCATGTGTGTACTAAAAGCTACATAACAAAAACAGTGCCAAACAGGCGATACCTTCCTTTGAGTTGTTGGCCAGGGTGGCCCAAGAGAATCCCAGACAATAACCAAGCATAGAACTGGGAAAATGAACAGCAGATCCCAATCTTCTCTAAGGGAATATTGGCAACTGATCACTGCTAGATGAGGAAGAGCTGATCTTCCTGAAACAGGGAACTCTAGATAGGCTGACTAAATTCAACAGATGGACAAGCACTGGAGAACAGCTGGGGATGCCAACAACACAGTGGACAGTAACAAGGATTACAGAATATATGGGCTCCAGTGCGTTGCGGGGAGACTATTGGAGGGTGACATTTTGGATGTGGTATATAGATGAATAAGATTGTTTGGGATGTTCTGTATGACATACACACAAAAAATGAACAATTTATTTTAAAGTGAGTTATATTTGCATAAGAACTGTAACAATTTGCTGCATTTTAATTAATAGAGGGGAAAGATATCACCATTGAAATCTACCTGATGATTTTATAACCATGCTTAGGTGGATCTCAGAAAATAACTGACTGTTACTAGTAATCACATACATAGAGATTAGAGACTCATATGCAGACATCTAAGTAGCATTAAAAATGAGGGGTTTTTTTGTATGAAACAGTATATTTTAAAATGAAACAGATCTTCATTCAATTTTATGTCTTATAGGGTTTATACTGAATTCAATATTGTACAGCTGTATTAATTCAGCTGTGAATCTAAAAATTTAGAGCCAATATTGAAAGAGATGCATCTTTGCCCTGGAAATTGTTATTGAATATGTTAATGCTATAATATAATGCTTCTTCTAATCATATGGTTATTAAATAAATCATTTTAAAAAATTTCCAGAAGTCATGAATTAGTACTCTAAAAAATAATTCCTGAAAAATTACAGATTGACTACTTTGCTGAATAGCATTGTAGTTCATGGAATTACTTTAATTGATACAAAATATTTGATTTTAAATAACAACAACAAATGAATGTTTCAGAATTGTGTCCTGGCAACTTGGAAATCTCCCCTTGTTAGTGCATTTCTATGGCTACTTGTAACTGAGATGTCTTTTTGTTATCAAACACATATTAAATCTTAGTAGTCTTGCATGAGAGAAAAATGTAAAATATCTCAAAAATGGTTTCTAGATTAGTTGTAAAAAGATAATATTTTAGATATAGTAGGCTAAATAAAATGCATTACAATGCTATTTTATTCCAAATTTTACTTTTAATATAACCTCTAGAAATCTGACTTGCATGTAGGTTATCTTGAATTTTTATTCAACAGTCATGCTGTAAACAACTTGACTTTTAAAGAAAAGTGTTTTATTCATGAAATAGTGAAAATATTATTGTTTTAAATTAAACCTCCACTACTCCCACCTATTTGTTTGAATGAGAAAATAAGTGGGTTTTGCCTGATAAAGACTAAAATCTTTTATTTGCTTTGCTGTTTCTAACTTTTTAAAGAAAAGCTTACTGTTTTGATCAATGAGTTAAGAAATGTTGTAACATCTAAAATTACACAGAGAGAGCTGTACTGCAATTAGGGTTATAATAGTATGTATTAAAATTGAACTTTATTCCTGAAGGTCGATATCCTGTTTCCTTATTTTTTTTTACAAAATAAACATCAATCAACAGAAGAGCCCAAACATTTACTTTATGAATAAATAGCAGTTGGAAAGGACATTGTAGGGAAGAATATTTGACAATATCTAAGCATCCTGTCTGCTTTGTCAGATCTTCAAATAAAGGTGAAGTACTTTTTACAATGAAGTCCTTTTGAGACTAAAATCTCAATGACAGCTTTATAGAAGAAAATAAGTAAACAAACCTAAATTCTAGCAAAACAGAATCTGTCATAAAAGTAACAAAGTCAAAACCAGAAGAGCATAAGAACAAACTAATTTCAAATTTACTTTTTCTGTTAGGATACCTGTGCAATGACAAATATCAGACTGTCTTAGTCTGTCAGAATAATTATGATTCACCATACATAGTTTCCTCTTACCACCCTAATAAAATACTTTAAATATTAAGACCTAAACAAGCTTTTTTGTTTCTAACTTCACAGGGGATTGAAAGAATGAAGTTTGTTTCACTACATTGAAATAAAGGTGTTTAAAGGATTGTGTGACATGTATAGGCTCCCAGGGAGAATCCATCCTCTTCCTTTTCCAGACGCCAAACCACCCACACTTTTGTCACCAATTCTAATCCTTCAGACTCAGCATTATCAAGAGTCTTGTGATTTTATTAGAGCATAACAGCAATGAAAAGTAACTTGCCTTTTTATGTATAGGTAATTCACTCCTATTTATAAACTCCTTTACTTATCATGTAAGAAAACATAACCACAGATTCATGCTGGTTCTGCAATATCTTCCTCTGAGAACATCATGGGGAGTCCAGTAATTTTGGTGTAAAATAATTCTAAACCATTTTTCATTCATGAAAGAACATTGTATTATTTTACTAGTCCATCATGATAACATTTTCTGAAAAATGGTAAATCATTTTATGTACCTAGGAAATGTAAATATCAATAAAAGCATAAGTAAAATGTACAGAAAGCTTATACTGGCTTGTTTTATTTTTTCGTAAATGCATTTAAATGTTGTTTCTGAAATCTTCAGAAAGTTGAATTCTTGTGGTTATTAGGCCTTAAAGCTGGGATCGGAACATTGATTGATTATCTCCCTTAGCAGCTGGTGTACTGTTCTTGAAAAGTATGAGACCTAGCCATCAGGGAGGAGACTTTCAGGGCAGTTCCATCTCCATTGTTCCAAATCCTTGCCCAGAGTAAGACTTGTCTACAGTAATAAGGTATTACCTTCAAGTTCTGGGAAGCAATTGAGGTCTGTATCAATAGCCTGTGTAATTTTAGGAGTCCCTTGGACTACACTAGCCTACAACTCAAACACAGCATGCACATGATTTATGCAAACTCAAGCAAAGAAGAACCCAACATAGAACTGTGGAAATAGGCAACAGGCCCCAATCTTAGCCAAAGAACTATTAGGTACCTGATTACTGCAGAGTGAGTAAGAACTAATCTTCTTTAAGGGAGAGACTCTAGATAGGCTGACTAGAACTCTATGGAGGAACTTGCACTGAGGGATGTCTGAGAACACTAACTTGAACCCAGCAGGCTTTAACATAAATATCAATATATGTGAAATTCAAAATGTGTGCTATGTGAGAATGCCAATGCGGAAGGTAGTATAAAAATGATAAAGATGTTGTATAAAAATGATAAAGATGTTGTATATGAAATACACAAAAAAATCAGTGAAAATATACAAAAAAGTTGAATTCTAATGTTTAACAGAAATACACAGTATTGTTACATTTGGACCACCTCTGGAGTGATATCCACCAAGTTATTCATTCTACTTATTGACTCTGATTATCAGAAAAATAAAATGAATGATTTCCAGAAATAAGGATACCTGGGGCTAGAGAGATGGCTTAGCCATTAAAAGCATGGACTGTTCTTGCAGAGGACCCAGGTTTGAGTCACAGCACCCATATGGCAGCTAACAACCATCTGTAACTCCAATTCCAGGGGAATCCAATAGTCTCTTTTGACCTCTATGGCCATTGCACAACACAAGTATACTTACATACACATAGGCAATATACTCATACACATAAAATGAAAATAAATGAATAAAAATATTTTTAAAAATAAAGAAATCATATAGTCATTCTAAAAACATAGAACCATTTCAGTTCCAAAATTTAGTTGAGGTACCGAGATTGATAGTGCCACAGATTCATCAATAGTTGCTGGAAAGGTAGATGCCAGCGGTGAAATGTCTCTTTCTCAATCACTCATCATCTTAGTTTCTGAGACATAGTCTGTCACTGAACCTAGAGCTTGCCAATTCAGCTAGATTAGTTGGCCAGGTAGGCCCTGGGATCCATCTGTCCATCTCTTCCTCCCCAGTGCTGGGACCACAACTCTGCACTAGGCTTCACTTCTATATGTATGCTGTGGACCAAAATCAGGTCTTCATGCTTGTGCAGCAAAAACTTACAGGACTGAGCATCTCTCTAGCCCTGTGATAGATTTCAACTATGTTTGGGGCAGGCTGGTTCTCATAAAGGAGTTTGGTATATTCTCTACATTTTCTGGTGTTGAATACTTCGAATGAGCTCTTTGGTCTCTTTAATGAAAACAAAAGTATTTTTATTACTACTGCTTTAGCATCAGGAAGCATTGCATTGAGAAGCATGCATGGTGCTGCCCCTGTGACTATAAATACTCCAATGTCACAAGTGGGGCAGCCCACCCAACGCAAGAGAATTGTTACCAGGTGCCAAACCTCAGAGGTGAAAGCACTACGGAGGTGGGTGAATACAATATCTAACACTAATCTTCCACAGATTCAGACTGGGGTTTTGTGAAGGATAAAAACCTAAAACTACAGCATCCAGCTCATCTTGAAGACTTCAATAAGTCATAAAACAAAATTCTAGTTTAAAAACAAAATATTTCAAATTAACTGTAAGTAAATGACTTTCTGAGGTGCGTTTTGCTAAAGATAAGCACATTCAGGTGATGACTATGCAGTTCTAGAAACTGAAGTCAATATTTAATGCTGGAGATCGCCATAGAGATTCGCTTTGCTTGCATGCTACAGAATGGAAAGTTAAACACAATAGTAGCATGCCAACAATATTTCACTTTTATTTGAATTTAATTGGGTTTAAACATTTATAAAAATGCTGAGAATAAGTTCTTTAGCTCAACAAAGTAGATAACAAATAGCTATGGGATGCAATCTTATTCTATGCAATATGCTAAGTGTTGTAAGAAAAAGAAAAAATTCTGCAGACAGGAGAACCCGATGATGGCCCATATAAAAGGCCACTGCAGAAAGGAGCTTTGGCTTTTCGTCTGTTTGTCTTCTCTCTGACTAGTGGTTTTATCTTGTTGCTGTAGCATTCCTCCACTGAGAGTAGAACCAAGTTCTTTGGATTCCAGTGTAGGCTGGAGACTAGTAGATCTCCAGGAATCCTCCATACGTTCACTGCCAGGTTAGGACTGTTGAAACATGCAGCATTGTGCCTGATCAACCAACCATGATTCTCAGCCTCTCCAGTGTGGTGCAGCCTTTGTTGAACTACCTGGATTTGATCCTGTAAACTAATCTAATAAATCCTTGTGTGTGTGTGTGTGTGTGTGTGTGTGTATGTGTGTGTGTGTGCTCATTTTATCAGTTCTGTTTCTTTAGAGAACCCTGACAAATACAAATTGTCATTCCAGAGTGGTTCTAGACAAACAGAATTGAAAGGATAAAATTTTTTCATGGGGCTTAGTGTTATCTGAAGCAGGCTTTCCAACTCAAGGATACCTACAAGTTTCTAAAGACTCTCCTGCTAGGATGGAAAGCACTGAAAATTCATGGTGTAAACAATTTAAAGAAATGACAAAGATAAGTGCATTTGAGTCTTTTGACTCACCTCTTATGAAGAACAAGGAATTTAGTGACTTCATATATAAAATGTTGGACAATTGCAGGAAAAAAGAAATTAATGATTTTGTCTGGTTGCTTCTACCAACTCTGGATAAAGTGAGAGAGGAAAAGAATGAGTTCAATGACAAAAGTAATGCACTCCAGATTCACAGCAACAGCCTAAACATTTCTAAATGTTCCATGGAAAAGAGTCTTCTCTCCAGCAACTATAGCACTCAAGTTGCATAAAATCAAGTTTAAGCCCTCATTATACATTTGGCTGAATTACAACACAAATTAAATCCTAGTCTTAATGAGTGTCAGCAGTAAAAGTGAGGCACTGCTAGGGAAAGAGTGGAATCCTGCAACTTGGCATGGAGATGTGTGGGAGAACCCTGATGAAGCTGAGGACTTTGAATACTCAGACCCTGAGGATTTATTTCACCTGATGAATTATTCTCTCCAACCTCATCAGAAAATGCATCCCTACACCAGCAGACATGCTTTTCCCACCTTTCCCTGAGGATATTAATCCTATACAGTGATGTCCCTTGGCACACCCCAGTTGTTGCCTCTGGACCTATAACCACACTCAAGATTAAGTAGGCCCCTAGAGTTGAAATAGAAGCTGTAGTCTACAAGGAGATGTGATAAACCACTAAAAACCTTAACGGGTTTGATAACTTATTCAAGCAGAAGTCTGGGGAATATGTGTGGAAATGGGTTTTAAGGGTGTGGGGTAATGGTGGAAGGAATATAAAATTAGATTGCTATGGACCCATTGAGCAAAGATTTTAGGTTTAATATGGAAACTCACACAGTTAAAAAAGGCACTAAAAGTTTATTAGTTGGCTGAAGTATTTATCAAAAGATGGACTAACACGAATGAGCTGGAGATGCCTAATAAACATTCCTTGGCTTAGGGTTGGTGAAAAGATTTTAAGTCTCAGGCAAATTGGAATGCTCAAGTGGATTTTCTGGGTAAAATCGAATCATTCACAGTGGGAGGGCCCAGAGGAAATGTCTTTCACTGATAAAATAATGAGAGAGGCACTAGCTCACTTGAAGATCTTTATTTTAACTCCTTCCCTTGTGCTGGATCTTAGAGTTGGAGATACTGCAGCTCAGTTGCATGAATTAAATGTAATGGATTCAACAGGACATTGGAGAAAGGGTTAGGTGCCAGCACTGAATCGCCAAAGGCAAGGTGAGCGTAACTATCATATGGGCAGCAAAGACAAAACAATGTCTATAATGGCGTGATCCAAATGGACCTTTGGTTTTGGCTAATCAAGTCTTGTGTTTCCAGGGACCAAAAACATTAGACTCTTACTAAGTTTTTATTTGATCTTTATAAGCAGAAAAGCTCTAGAACCAATGACAGAAAGTCTACATTGGATTTGGATCATAGCAATAGGCAATCCTGTCAAGTCACTTCCAGATCTGAGCCAGTTTATAGATCCCGAACATCTTGAATGGATATGTGGCAACTCCTTGCTGCTTATGTGCTTTGTTCAGGCTATGTGTTCTATGATAGTAAATCATGATATTAACCTTATAATTTTTTGAGAATAGTGTTCACTAGGAAATTTCTGATGTTTTCTAAGACAGGAGCCATTTGTAAATGGTGGCTGATTTTTTTTTTTTTTTTAGCTGTAGATTTTATCTACAATAAGGACTCTGCAAGAGTCCGCAAGATTGTATGGAAAACTAAACGCTTTCTTATGTGCTGTATGCTTCTAGTTTCTCGCAAATATGAAAGTTTTCATTGAATTAGAAACAAATTTTTATTAGATTTTGCAATTTTGTACTTAATTCTGTTTTTCTTCAGTATACTATGAAGTTTTGTTATATATAAATATAAATGTTCCAATATTTTCCATACTTTTAGAAGCATCCCTCTAGTATGGATTCTGTTTTTTTTCCTAAGGATTGAGCCCATAATAAATAATTTACCACATTCTGTGTAACTAAAAAAATAAAAAAGAATATGCTTGTGCATATATACACATATATTAACATTATTGATGTTTTGTTTTCTTTTTAAATATGTGTAATTGAGATATGTTTAGTTATTGTATTGTAAATCTATATTATGATATTTAAGAGATGAGATACTAAAAGAATAATTATTCTTCAAGGACCTTACCACCTACTCTAAGATATATAATGTATCTGAGATTGTACATGAGGCAGTTATATCATGTTAGGTGAAATTATGACCTGATCATTGTTTTCATTTGAAAATTAAGGAGGACATAAGGAGATGCCATTTGGAATCAGGATGACAAGGGTTGGACTTGTCATAACTAATCTTGGTTGTCAACTTGACTGAATTTGGGTTTAACTGAAATGAGAGAGACTTTTTGGATTGGATACTATGAAGGGGAAGGCTTACCCTAAATGTGGGTGTTACCTTCCGATGGCAGCCCATATAAAAGGCCAAAGCAGAAGGGAGCTTTGGCTATTTGTCTGCTTGCCTTCTCTCTCAATGGTGGTTTCATCTTGTTGTTACATTCCTCCAATAATAGCAGAAGCAATTTATTTGAATTCCAATATAGACTGAAGACTAGGAGACCTCCAGGAATCCTTCAGGCCTTCAGAACAAGATTTGGACTGCTGAGACATCCAGCCTTGTGAACTGAGCAACATACCAGGATTTTCAGTCTCTCCAGTATGGTGTATATTTGTGCATGTATGTGTGTGTGTCCAGGTGTGTCTGTGTGTATATGTGTGTGTGTCTGTGTGTATTCCAAGGGAAAGTGTTCATAATTT
>NW_008360303.1:4746182-4764204 GCF_000622305.1 Nannospalax galili
TATATATATATATATATGGATTCATCAAATTAGCTGAAAAGATAGAGTCTGAGTAATCCAACAATGAGTGCACCACACTGAAGAGGCTGAGAATCCAGTAGTCTCTCAGTCCATGAGGTTTGATGTCACAGAAGTCCCAATCTAGCGCTAAAGGTCTGATGAATTCCAGAAGATCAACTAGTCTTCAGTCTACAGCAGCAAGAAGAACTCACCAGTGAGAGAGAGGGCAAGTGGCAAAAAGTAAGCACTCTCCTCTGCCATGGCCTTTTATACGGGCTGCCACCAGAAGGTAACACCCACATTTAGGGTGTGAGTTCCAGCTTCAGATTATCCAATAAAGAATCTCTCTCTCATTTCAGGTAATCCCAGATCCAGTCAAGCTGACACCCAGGATTAGCCATCACAAATCCACTTCTTGTTAACTTGACCCCAAATAGCATCTCTATATGTCATGCTTAATTTTTAAATGAAAACAATAGTGAGGTCATAATTTCACCTAACATGATATGACTATCCCATCATACAATGACCATTGCATTATATATCTTAGAGTTGGTGATAAGGTCTTCAAGGAATGCTTAATCCTTTAGTATCTCATAATCTAATATGATCATATAGGCTCATAAACCTTAACCACTTAACACTTATCTCAATTATACATTCTAAAAAGAACATAAGTATCTTATTAACATATATGTATATATGGACAAGCATATTCTTAACCAAATAGGACAAAAGGACTCATGTCAATTACAATCAATGTCTCTGCAACTGGTAAAATGGCCTAAGATGATATTTATAACTACCTTCCTCTACTATCCATTCTGTATTTCCTCCACCATCAGCAAATAGCTCTGCAGGTCTTGGCTCTTTCCCTGGAGGAGTGACCTACACCTTCATCCCTGAAGGTCTGGGCCATTTGTTGCTCTGTCTGGATTGAGTTGTTGTAGTTTCCCATTGACTTTAATCACAGCACATGGTAATACCAAAAGTTGCCCTAAGGATTCTTCTGACTTCCGGATATACTCTTCATTACCTCCATTGTGTAGAACCAGTCCAATTTCCCCCTGGTAGTCTGGGTCAATCACCCCTCTTAATACTGTTATTCTTTTCTTAGCCTGCTGACTTAAGGGCATCAGAAATCTAAAGCAGCCAGGGGGAAGTCTTAGCTTCCAGTTCAAGGGAATGTTTGTTGTGTCTCCTACCAAAGCACTGGTTCAAAATTTCTAAGCCAGCAGAGCTCAAAATTTTCCTAGTGGATCACTAGGGGTGATAGTGAGTGGAATCATTTTCAATTCTACCCCTTGATTCCTGGACCTGTGAATCCTGGCTATAGGAGAAATGGTACCATATATTGGATGCTGATTAAAAGCATACACTGCCTTTTGCAGGATCCTGCCCCAGCCCTCCAGGATATTACCACCTAATTGATGCTGTAACTGTGTCTTCAAGAGGCCATTCCATTGCTCTATCAAGCCAGCTGCTTCAGGATGGTGGGGACCATGGAAAGACCAGTGGATTCCATGACCATGGGCCCACTGTCACACTTCTTTGGCTGTGAAGTGAGTTCCCTAGACAGAAGTGATGCTGTGTGGAATAACATGATGGCAGATAAGACATTCTGTAAGTCCTGGATTGTACTTTTGACAGAAGCATTACATGCAGGAAAAGCAAATTCATAACCAGATTAAATGTCCATTCCTGTAAGGACAAAGCACTGTCCCCTCCAAGATGGAAGTGCTTCAATGTAGTCAGTATGCTACCAGGTTGCCAGCTGGTCATTATGGGGAATAGTGCCATACCAGGGGCTCAGTTCTGGTCTTGACATTGGCAGATCGGGCACTCAGCCGTAGCTCTAGCCAGGTCAGCTTTTATGAGTGGGAGTCCATGTTGTCGAGTCCATGCGTAACCTCCATGTCTGCCACCATGGCCACTTTGTTCATGGACCCATTGAGCAATGACAGGGATAGCTGAAGAAAGATGCTGACTATCCATAGAAGGGGTAATCTGATCTACTTGATAACTGAACTCATTTTCTGCTGAAGCCACCTTTTAATGAGCGTTTACACGAGACACTAGTACCTTCACATCCTTTGCCACTTTGGAAAGATCTACCCACACACTTCTTCCCCACATGTCTTTCTCACCAATTTTCCCAAGTTCCTGACCATCCCGCCAAACCATTGGCTATAGCCCAGGAACCAGTATATAATTGCACTTCTGACCATTTCTCCTTCCAAGAAAAATGCATGACCATGTGCACTTCCCGAATTTCTCCCCACTGTGAAGACTTTCCTTCTCCAGTGTCCTTCAGGTTTGTTCCAGAAATTGGCTGTAATGTCACAGCTGTCCACTTGTGAGTGGTGCCTGCATAGCATGCAGAACGATTTGTAAATCAAGCCCTAGTCTTCTCTTCCTCAGGCAATTGATTATAGGGCACACCCCATGAAGCCATAGTTTCATGCTTGAGAACAGGAGGAGTTGTAACAGGAGTAGTATTTCGGTAACTTCTTCATGTAACTTGCTTGTGCCCTCTGGGCCTGCTTGGGCATGATCGCATATATACCATTTCCACTTGATAATGGATTGTTGTTGTGGATGTCCTACTTTATGGCTTGGGGGATCAGGTAACACCCAGTTCATGATGGGCAGCTCTGGTCTCATGGTGACTTGTTGGCCCATCATCAAACATTCAGTTTCCACTAAGGCCCAAAATCAGACTAAGAGCTGTCTCTCAAAGAGAGAATAGTTGTCTGCAGATGATGGCAGAGTCTTACTCCAAAGTCCCAAAGGCCTCCACTGTGATTCCCCTATGGGGACCTGCAAGAGACTCTGAGCAGCATCTCTATATGCCCCTGATACCTCAAGCACCATGCTGGATCATACGACACAAAGGGAAGAGCAGCTTGTACAGCAACCTGGACCTGTTGAAGGGTCCTTTCCTGTTCCAGGCCCCACTCATAGGTACCTGCCTTCTGAGTCACTTGATATATGGGTCGTAGTAACACACCCAGATGAGGAATGTGCTGCCTCCAGAATCCAAAGAGGCTCACTAAGAATTGTGCTTCTTTCTTGTTGGAGGAGGGCGGGGCCAAGTGCAACAACTTATTTTTCACCTTAGAAGGAATATCTCTGCATGCTCCACACCACTAAACTCAGAAATTTCATTGAGGTAGAAGGCACTTGAATTTAAGTTGGATTTGTTTCCCATCCTCTCATGTGCATATGCTTTACCAACAAATCCAGACTGTTTGCTACTCCTGCTCACTGGATCCAATAAGCATAACATCATCAATATAGTGGACCAGTGTGATATCTTGTGGAAGAGTCAGGCAATCAACAGCCCTTCGAACCATGTTTTGGCAAAAGGCTGGAGAATTAATACACCCTTGAAGACAAACAGTAAAGGTATACTGTTGGCCTTGCCAGCTGAAAGCAAATTGCTTCTGGTGGTCCTTATGAACCAGTATTGAGAAGAAAGCATTTGCCAAGTCAATAGTTGCATGCCAGGTACCAGGAGATGTACTAATCTGCTCCAGTAGGGAAATCACATCTGATACAGCAGCTGCAATTGAAGTCATTAGTTGTTTGAGTTTTTGATAGTCAACTGTCATCTCCATGACCCATCTGTCTTTTGCACAGGAGAAATAAGAGAGTTAAAGGGAGAGGTGTATTGGGAATCACCACCCCTGCATCTTTCAAATCCTTGATGGTAGCACTAATTTCTGCAATCCCTCCAGGGATGTGATACTGTTTTGGGCTCACTATTTTCCCTGGCAGAGGCATTTCCAGTGGTTTCCATTTGGCCTTTCCAACCATTATAGCCCTCACTCCACAGATCAGGGAACCAATGTGGGGATTCTTTCAATTCCTAAGTATATTTATCCCAATTAATATGTCCCAGTACTGAGGAAATAACCACAGGATGAGTTTGGTGATCCACTGGACCCACTGTTAGTCAGCTTCAGCCAAAACTCCATTTATCACCTGACCTCCATAAGCCCCTACTTTAACTGAAGGGCCACAATACTTTTTAGGGTCTCCTGGAATCAATGTCATCTCAGAAGCTATATCCAATAGGCCTTGGAAAGTCTGGAATTTTTCCTTTTCCCCCAATGTACAGTTACTCTAGCAAAAAGCCACAGGTTCCTCTGGGGAAGGATACAGGAAAGATGAACAGCATAACTCTTTGGTACTATGACAAAGTCCTTCCTCAAGGGCACCTGGCCTTCCCTTCATTCAAGGGGTTCTGGGTCTATAAACTGTCCCAAGTCTGGAAATTTGTTGAGTGGGATTCTCTATTGCTGTGATCCAATACTGACTTCCTGTCATTTGTCCCAGAGTTTTTCTGCTTATACAGATCAAATAAAAACTTAGTACACTTCTTATGTAGTTGGTCCCTGGGAACACCATAACTGATTAGCCAATACCACAGGTCCATTCAAGTCATGCCATTATAGGTTTTGTTTTGCTTTTCCCACCCATTACAATAAGTATGCTCACCTTGCTTTGGCAACTCAATACTGCCACTTGACCGCTACTCTGAGGTCCTGTTACAACTATTATATTTACATTTAGTTTATACAAGTGACCAGCAGCATCTCCAACTGTAAGATCTGCCATAAGGAAAAGAGCAAAACTAAAGCTCTTCAAATGTTCTGGTGTCTCTCTCAGTACGTTACATCTTATAAATTCAGTAAAAGGCATGTACTTTGGGCCCTCCCATTGTGGAGGATTTGGTTTTGCAATGCGAATCCACTTGAGCATAACAATTTGACTGAGCCTTATAATTCCTTCATCAATACTAAGCCAGGGGATATCAGGTATCTCCAGCTCTCTGTCAGTAGGCCATCTTTTGATAAATACCTCAGCCAACCAATCAAATAAACTTTTAACACATTTTTAAACTGCACAAACTTCCATAGTAAACCTACAATCCCCAGTCAGGGGGCCCATGTCAAACACAGCCTGAGCCAGTTTTATGTTCCTTCCACCATTATCCCATACCCTTAAAATCCATTCCCAGATATGGTCATTAGACTTTTGATTGAATGAATTAGCAAATTCACTAAGTTCTTTAGTCCTGTAGCATACCTCCTTATGAACCACACTTTCTGTCTCTCCTCTAGGGGCCTGCTTTGCTGTGAGTCTGGTTATAGGTCTAGAGGCAACAAAAACTGGGCCCCCGAGGGACAGCAGCTTTGTTCTTCTGAATGGGATTAGTTTCCTAAGGCAAGCATGGGGGGTTGGATCTGCAGGGTGTGGGAATACACTCTCTGTTGAATGTGGGGAGATGAATTCATAGAATTAAATTCCTCAGAGTCTGAGGATTTATAATCCTCAGCCTCATCAGGGTTCTCCCACACATATCCATCCCATGCGTCAGAATTCCAATCTTTCCCTACCAGTGCCTTCACCTTTACCGCTGACACTCTTCGAGGCTGGGAATTAAATTTGAGTTGTAGGTCAGCCAAACGTACAATAAGGGCTCTGGCTTGATTTTCTGAAGCTTTAGCTATCTGGCTGCTGGAGAGAAGAGTCTCTTCTAGGGAACACTTAGAAACTTTTAAACTGTCGAATCTGGAGCTGGTTAATTTTATTATTAAATTCATTGTTTATCTCCATCACTTTATCCAGAGAAGCTAGAAGTAACCAGCCAGCCTCACTGTTTTTTCTTATTTTTCCACAAATTGTCAAATGTTTTATGTATAGCATCACTAAATTCCTTGCTCCTCACAAGAGATGAGTTAGAAGACTCAAATGCATTTATCTTCATAATTGCTTCAAATAGACAACACCATGGATTTTCAGTGCTCTCCATGCTACCTGGATGCTCTGAGTTGGAGATCCTGCTCCAGATAGCAACAAGCCCATTAAAGAAATGCATTCTTTCAATCCTGTTTCTCTAGAACAACTCCTGGTACCACAATCCGTATTAATCAGCATTCTCTAAAGAAACAGAATCAGTAAAATGAATATATATATATATATATATACATATATGTGTGTGTGTGTGTGTGTGTGTGTGTGTGTAATATTTGGATTTATCAGATTAGCTCACAGGATAGAGCCCAAGTAGTCCAACAATGACTGCACCACACTGGAGAGGCTGAGAATCCATAGTTTCTCAGTCTACAAAGCTGGATGTTTCAGTAGTCCCAAGCTAGTGCTGAAGGTCTGATGAATTCCAAAAGATCAGGTAGTTTCAGTGTACAGCAGCAAGATGACCTCACCAGTGAGAGAGAAGGCAAGCAGCAAAAAGCAAGTGCTCTCCACCGCCATGGCCTGTTATAGGGGCTGCCATCAGAAGGTAACACCCACATTTAGAGTGTCTTCCAGCTTCAGATAACCCAATCAAGAAGGTCTCTCTCATTTCAGGTAATCCCAGATCTATTCAAGTTGACACTGAGGATTAGCCATCACACAGAATATAATTTTTGTAAGTATTTTTTTAGTATTTTGTTTATTATTTTTATTTTACCTGTACAAATGTATTGCCTGCATGTATGCAAGTGCACCCATGTCATGCAATGTCTCCTGAGGTCAGAAGCGCCTGTTGGATCTCTTAGAATTGGAGTTATGGATGGCCATTAGCCACCATGTGGGTGCTGGGAATGCAAAAATCATTCAGTCATCCCTCCAGCCCCAATTTATGTAACTATTAATGTTTTTAAATTGAAGAGAGTATTTTGTAAAAAAAAAAAAAAGAAAAAGTTATCTAATGAGATAAGGACCAAGTCACAGAAGGTGGATCCAAACTGGTGGGGTACAGATGGGTTAAGGAACATTAAAAACAACAACAACAAAAATGTTAAAAGCAACAACAGTCATGAATTGTGCAGAGATTTATTCACAGAACTACTACAAACTACTGTACAATACATTAACAAATTTGCAATGAATTACAAACTTAAGATTAAAATGCTAAGGCTGGTTTATTGGTAGGAAATAATCCATAGTTGTTCATTTACATTCGATTTTATATTTATTGTATTATTAATATTGTATTTATTGCTCATATATAACCTTTTTGTTTGTGATGTTTAGGAATGTGATTATGATGTGACCACCTGGAATATATATAAAAATATATATCACATATCCTATGCCAAAATATTGTTTTGTTTTGTTTGAGTCAAGGTCTCCCTGTATCCCCAACTGACCTGGAACTTAATATCTAAAGTAGATTGGCCTTGATCCCATAAAAATCCACTTGCTTCAGCCTCCAAATGCCTGGACCAGATGCTAGGCTTTCACTTTCAAAAGCTTACTCCTAGTGATCTGTTTTGACTAGCCACAGCAAACCTCCTAAATATTCCATGTTTTCTCAGAATTCCATCAAAAACTGAGAATGAGCATTCAAAACATGGGTATGTAAGGGAAAACTCAAAATCAAACCATGACAAAGATCAAACACTAGGTGGTCTAGTTGCAACAGATACTTATCCACTTTGGAAGTTAAATCCAGATGAAGATTACCTCTACATCTTCTACTTGTCACATTAATACCTAGGTCTGCACATGAATCTGAAAAGCTTATTCTTTTCTAGTATATCTCTAACAAAATATAGGATACACTGAGTCGAAGAAATATTTATATATATAATATGAGTGAAAGTTGCAAAGAAGAATGATGGGGACAAGTAACATTGAGTGTAACTCCCCAGTATAACATCTGTCTTTGTGTCTTGTGGTCACTTAATTTGTATTTTTCAGAAGCAAAGCTGAGACAAGGATCAGAGAACTTTTTATTAGAATGTGAACCTGGGACACAAGAGCAGTGAAGAAATCATACAATGAGGAAGGAAGATTTATGGTATCAAAGAGTTATTCTTATCTAACTGGAGCTTAATTTTTCTGGAAAACTCTTAAGATTATGCATTTAGCCCTCAACTCCAGGAGTAATACTTTTTAAATGCATTTATTTTATTTTACCTCTTTATTTTTATTTTTAATTTGTATTTATATGCTTTATATGTTTGTCTGTGTGAGAGTATGACACGTGTATAGATACTCACTGAGACCAGAAAATGGTGTTGGATTCCCCGGAGCTGGAGTTACAGGTCGTTATGAGCTCCTCAGTATGGGTGCTGGAATAAAACTCAGGTTCTCTGGAAAACAGGAAGTATTCTTAATTATCAAAAATCCCCAAGAATTATATTTTGAGTAATATTTTATCATAAATTCTTTATTATGTTTTAAATACATGTAATTTCATGTTATAAAAATGTGAGAAGTCCAGCAAGGTGACTCAGTGAGTAAAGGCTCTTATTGCCAAGACTTGTGATCTGAGTACACCCCCATGACCCATAAAGTGGAAGGAGAGGCATTTAACCCCTCTGAATTTCACTGGTGCTATGTGATATATGTGCCATGTATGCACTCACACAGAAATAAATAAAATTCAGTAAAGTTAAAAACATAAAACAAGGGGATGGAGAGATGGCTCAGTGGTTAAGAACACTGGTTGTTGTTGCAGAAGACCAGGGTTTGAATTCCAGCACCCATATGGCAGCTAACAACTGTCTGTAACTCCAGTCTCAGAGAATCCAACAGCCTCTTTCGAACTCCGCGGGCACTGCATGACACAGGTACACTTACCTACATGCAGGCAATACACGCATACAACATAAAATAGCCAGGAAGAAAAGTGTTGTGTTTACTAAAGATAAATGCTCACAATACTACAAGAATTTCCACAATTTAGGTACAATCACATACATACATATATTTATTGGCATTTTTAACATAACTTGCTATGCTTTTATTGAAATGTTTTGTAGTCATAATATTTAGATAAAAATAAAATGTAAAATATTTCTGTAAGCTGTATGACCATAGTATTTTAACAATACAACAATGTTTATTTACAATTTTCATTCTGTTGATATTTTCTTTTATTTCTCCTCTATTTTAAAATGCATCACAATGAACATGATTAAGTATATTTTTCCCCATTAATCTCTGATTATGCCCACAAATATTATTCTAAACTGAGTGTGTTTAGTCTTTAAGTACATATATTTTAAGGCAGTTTGATTCCTTTATATATTAAGGCAGTTTTATTACATTATATATTTGTAAGAGCAGCACATTAAAATACAAATATCAAATTTTTGTTCTTTTAGTAACTGTGATCAACAGATATTTTTGAAGTAAACAGTTAAGTACTGAGTCAGAAAAGATTTGGTGATATTTAATCATTTGCAAACTGTATAGTTATCATGTTTACATAAAAGCAAATACATGAAGTAAACAGATTATTACATAATAACTATTAGAAGCTCTGGTATATTTTCAAGAACGTTTTCTATCATCTTATATTCTGTTTCTTGGTTTTCATTTTTCACTTATATTCTTTTTTTTTTTCTTTTTATAATTCACTGGAGAGCTGTACCTTCACAACAGCCTCTAGCAATCACACAGGGTGGTCATTTATATTTTTGGTCCTCAACCTCACCTACAAACAGTGGATATATATAGGTGATGATGTGTAGCTGGACAAAAGCTAGTGAATATGATATGCTAATTTGGGGTAATTATTTGTAAGGTCAACTTAATGATATTAACTATCATAAAGAAGTTGTTTCAATGTTTTATTCACTGGTGATTTATAATTTTGTCAGACCAGCAAATTCTATTATCTTCATTAATAATAGTGATTTGAGAACCTCTGTCTTTCACTTTGCAACCAAGAATAACTTACCTGATATTAATGACGATATTGTACATGTACTACACCATTACCTAAAATTAGAGCTTAGAATGCGAAGGTGCCTAATAATCAGAGAGTCCTGAAAATGGTCATTGAGCACAAGGCCAGGATTGATGAAAAACAGGGATATAGAAACTGGCAGAAAGTAGATACAAATATAAATGGTGAGGCTTGGAGGATTGGGGTCCAGGCATCCTAAGACAGACAGTGAGAAAGGGACCACTGTGCAGGAGAAGTTAATTCTTTGTGGGTGCTCATGTATGTGTATATTTGCAAGGAATGGGCATTCTCTGGACCTGAATATGATTTATCACTCCCAGGAACCCTTAGTACATATTCCCTGTATACTAACACCCATAGAGCTACACAGTGGGCACCGTCTACATGTTCAGGCATAGTGTGTCTTTCCCGTGTGACTCAGGAAAAGGAGGGCACTGGGAGCGGGTCATAAGAGAATACCAGTCACCACAGGGAAGTGATATATTCAAAGACTGCACTTCATTCACAGAATGCTTTTCTTTCCATTTAAGATTTGACTGATGATAGTAGCTCAAAAAATTATAGGCATGTAGGAATCTCCAAAAACAATAAACTGTCCATAAATATGATGAATTAGTCATAAATCTAAGTCCACAGAGTCATTCCATTTAAAAATTGATAAATTGCATCAAAGTTTGAAGCAAAAGCCTATTATAAAACATTGTTTGTAAAAGCACTCTTCCTTATCAAATTTGAGTGGTACTTTTAACAAGTTAGCTTCCAAAGAGGTTTAACAAGATGAATGGACTAAACAACATTGTCAGATGCTGCTAAGATAAACTTTAAAATAACTGACAAAAAAATAAAGACCCAAGAGATTTTATTCATTCATCCTTGCCACCAGAAATCCTATGTGACAGTATATCTAGTTTCTCTGATGATCAGTACAGGAGATTATATATCTGACAGGGGTTTACAGGTAAATGCAGGTATGGTATATTATAAAGTGGTCTCCTGAGTGGTTTAAATAGCACAGCATCACTTTCAAGAAATAGCAGCTCAGCAAAAAGCAAGCTGTAGTGTCACTAACTGTAACTGGGCACCTTCTGCCAGTCCCTGGTCTTCTACTGTGGAATCTGAAAAACAAAATACTGGGACATGTTTCCTAAAACTGGTGGTTATACAAAAATGTGTTTTATTTTTTAAACTAATGGAATTTTTAATAAAATATTTAACATGTGAACAAGCTAAAACAAAGTTCTCCCATCATCTTTGTGAACAAACTATTGGAAGCACCTTAACTTCAGTTACTGTGAAAAAAGGAAATGAGTGAATTTTAATGTTAATAATGATCTAAAGCTAGACGCTGTTTGTTATTTTTGATTAATGACCAATTTATTTGATAATGTTATATACAGTGTAAAGGTTTTACAGAGTTATAATGATTTTGCTACCCATTTACATTATGCTTAGCATTTATAGGTTTTAATAAATACTATTGTCATAATCATATTCTCCTATTTCTTACACTCATTCTTTGTGTCTGTCACATTTACATTGTCAACTTGATACAAATGTAGAGTTATCTGGAAAAATGGAAAATCAACTGAAGAATTTCTTCAATCAGACTGCCAGTGGGGATGTCTGTGGAACATTTTCTGAACTGCTAATTTATGTAGAGCAGCCCAGCCCCATGTGGGAAGTGCTATCTTATGGTAGGCAGGCCTGGATTACATAAGAATGCTGATTGAGCAGGAGTCATGCAAGCAAACCTATAAGTAGCATTTCCCTATTGTCTCTGCTTCAATTCCTGCCTCCAAGTTCCTGCCTTGTGTTCTAGCTCTGTTTCTCTCAATGATGTGCTGTAACATTTTAGCAGAAATAAATCCTTTCCTTTGCAAATTGGCTTTTGTCAGAGTTTTATCACAGCAACAAAAGCAAACTAAGACAATATCTCTTAACCATTTATAGGAAATATTTATTTATTATTTGTTTATATTTTTTTCTTTCAACTGAGATAGACTGCTACTTAACAATTCCTTCTTTAACTGTGTAATCTAGATGTTTCATTTGTAAATTCATTACAATAAAGATAATTTTATGGGAATGACTTCTGGGACAGTATCTCAACTTGTATATAATGTAAACAAGTTTACCAAGCCTTGGGCTCCTCTTACAACTTAAACATAGAGCTTTAATAGCTCACAATTATTCCCTGCCCCTGACCCAGAATAATATAGTTAAGTGCATATATGTTGACAATATTAAGTGCTATAAGCAGGGACTGTTCTTTGGAAGCAACAGAATGTCCATTTGTGTTGCATATAGTAGATGGGATTAAATTGATAGTACCTATGTTTGTGTACGCTGTTCTAGGTCAGTAGAGGTCAGAAAGAACAGGATACACTGATAAGACTGTTTTCCTTTTCCTTACTCCTTTCCTGCTGAATACACAGTTTCAGTTAAAAGAAAGGAAAGCCTTAGGGAGCACAGTTCTAGGAAAATCTGAAGTAACAAGTTCTCAAAAGAATTCAGTCCCCAGGGGACTGGAGAGATGACTCAGCAATTAAGAGCAATGGCTGCTTTTGCAGAGGACCCTGCTTCAATTCCCAGCACCCACATGGTGGCTAACGACCATCTGTAACTCCAGTTCCAGGAGAATCCAACACCACCTTCTGACCACCTTGGGCATTGCACAACACGGGTGCACTTACACACATGCAGGCAGTACATTCATACACATAAAATAAAAATTTAAACAGCTATAAAGTATATTTAAAAAGAGTTCAGGTCCCATTCTTGGTTGAAATGGATGTTAAAAATTAGGCTGTTTTCATTCCACCATGATGTGGAATTGCATTGTCACAGATTTTATATTAAAAGAAATAAATAGGGGCTGGAGAGATGGCTCAGGAGTTAAGAGTGCTGACTGCTCTAGCAGAGGACTCGGGTTCGATTCCCAGCACCCACATGGTGGCTATGAACCATCCTTAACTGGAGCTGAAGGGGAATCTGAAGCCCTCTTCTGATCTCTGCCACATTGCATGACACGGGTGCACTCACACACATGCAGGCAATACACTTATACACATAAAATAATAAATAAAATATTTAATAAATAAATAAAGAGAATTTTGAATTTTGATCATGTGTTTTATATATTTCTGTCTATTTTCTACTCTGTTATTTCTATTTCATAAGCAATAGTATTTAAAAGTTAATTTTCACAGAAAATTTTCACTCATTCTGTGGCACATAAATTTGCTCAGTTGTTTTCCTGAACCACTCAAAAGTAAAAGAGAATTTAGTTATTCATGAGACCTCAACAGCAGGAGAAAAACAATCTGCATGTCAAGGTTCCAGATTCCACACTCTGTCAGCTCACTTGATCAGAAATCTACATACATTTCTATAACATTGTAGGAGGAAGTGCGGCCTGAACAACCAGAGCATGTGTGCTGCAAACGCGTCAAAACCATCTGGTTGAGTGGATCCTGTGTTCTGCCAAAAGACATAGAGACGGCTGACGCGAAAATGGCCTGTTACAGAGAGCCAATGAGGAATAGACATGACCTATCAATGGACCAATGGGACCCTGGGAGGGGTGATATAAGGGAGCCGCATATCCGCAATAAATGAGTCTGCAGCTGCTTGTACTGCCTGCTTCTCACCTGACTCCTGGTGTCTGTGTCATGATTCCGCACCAACTCTACTCCCACCCAGAGGGCCCCGGGACACCTGCAAGATAACATTGGTTTCAAAATACAATTTTATCCCTTATCTCGCATTCTCTTTGAGCTATTTTGGGTACTTTTAAACCAATTCTGTCACTGGAAAATGTTTTGCTTATGCTTCAATGATGCCATCTTCTCCTGATTTTCTGCAAATCATCTGATCAGTCTGTTCCTATATTATACAATCATAATTCTGTACTAATTCTCTGTTCTTATTCTTCACTCATTATGGTCTTAAAATTTCCTTGTAATTTCAAATGCTACCTTTTGAATGACAAGTACTATCTGTCTAGTTTCATTCCCTAAAAGTCTCTTGGCCTCTTTTCTGATGATCAACATACTACTGAGTCCTTTTAATTTGCTGAGACATGCATGTGTCTGCATTTACACACATGAGCACCCACATATGCACAAAGAACAAAAAAAGACTGAACATGAACCCATAACTATTTTTATTAAATTTAACAAAGGTACTATGAATATACAATGACAAATGATATTCACTTCAATAGAGGATGCTGGAGATATTGGATATCTCCATGTAGAAAATGATATTGGACCCTTAATTTACTGACTGCTCAAAACTCAATGCAGAGTATAATACCTTAAGCTTAAGATCTGAAACTAAAATGCACATAGAAGGAAACAGAGAGGAAATATACTGAATATTAATCTTGCCTGAACAGATATTTATTGGACATAGATTTATAAATTCAAGTAATAAAATTAAATAATAGAAATGAAATTGCATAAAAATATTTTCTGCACACAAGAAAGGAAATTATAAGGTGAAGAAGCATTCTAAGATGTGGGAGAAACTGTTTGTAAGCCACAGAAATAAGAAGTTAATATCCAAAATATATAAGGAATTAAATAAACAAATAATTATTCCAAATGTAGGATTTACACACAATGGAGTTTTCAGGGATGGAGGTAAATGGAGTCATGCTGTTTCCAAGAAAATGAATGGAGCCTGACATCATTTTGTTAAGTAGAATAAGGAAGATTCAGAAAAAATAATTATCTCATGATTTCTCTCATACAGTGAATCAAAACCAGAAGGATATAAAAGTAGAATGGCTAAAATGTGGAAACAGATAAGCAGGAACGGTGGAGTGTATTGAAGAGGCTAGAATAATAAACAGACTCATAGACATGTACAAAATGTCACAATGAAACTCATTTTATACTATTAATATTTTTACACTATGAAAAATGAGTAAAGAGCATCAATACTTCTTCCTCAAAGATAAACAAATAGATGACCAACTGCTATCTGGAAAAAATGCTTAAGAATATGAATCATGCCCTCTGCTTCCCTGGACCTGCACAACCCGCAGGCTGCTCTCCAACCAGCAGGCCTCTCTCTCCAGGATAAGCCAATCACGCCTTCCATGCCGGACCCCCCAGCCTCATTCACCCTCCCATCTGCCCCACCTGTCTCTCCTTCTAGCCTGGGTTCTGTCCCATTCCTTGTCTTGGCACCCCAGAAACCTGGGAAACAACCACTGCTTCCTGAACCTTTGCATCCAGACCAACTGAGTTCCTTCTCAGGTCTTCAGGAGCACTGCTTCTGGGCCTGTCCCCTTTCTCACTTCCTTTTGCTTCCCTACGCCAGCACAGCCCACCAGCCTCTTTACTGGATGCGGGGGCTGACCTTTCCTCTTCCTGATCCTTTGCATCCAGACCAACCCAGCTCTTCAGTGCATTCCCCAGGAGCACTTGGGGCCTCTTCCTGAACACATCTTCCTTTGCATCTCTGTTGGCACCACCAAAAGCTGCCCCAGGCATCACCTTTCCTGGGCCCTGATCCTAAGCTAGTCCAACCCCTAAATTCCTGAGGCCAAAATCTTTCCTCAAGGGATCCAGACCTCAGGAGAAAGTTTGAGAGCATCTGAAACTCATCTGACTTGGGCCTCTGTGGGAATTCCTGAGGACAAAAGCAATCGGCCACTCCAATATAAAAGTAAAAGAGAGAACAAGAAGCTTAGGGGAACCAGCTTTTCATGCCCAAAATGTACACTACAAAGACACATAAAGTCCCCAAAAGAAGCAGACCTAAACTTTAAAACTTGAGTCTCATAAAATAATCAGAAACTACAAAAGAAATTCACGTCACAATCACAGAGACAAAATAATACATGAAAGACCAAAATACTATATCCCCACAAAACACTAATAGTCCTCTAGAAAAGTACAATGAGAACCCCCTAGAGATAATGCAGGACATGGAACTCAAAAGAACAATTATAAACATGATAAAAGATTTCTATGAATTTAAAGAACACATAAACAAAGAAATCAAAGAACTGAAGGAAGATAGGGATAAACTTCTGAATGAATTCAGAAAAGATTTAGAAATATTGAAGAATACTCAGGCTGAAATGAAGAAGGAAGTAAAACACTCAGTAAGCCAATTAGAATGGAAAGGAGAAAGCCTAACCAATAGGAAGAATGAAATGGAAAATGGAGTATCAAGAGTGGAAGATAAAGTGGACGAACCAGACCTTTCAAGCAAAGATTATGAAATATTTAAGAAATCACAGGAATGGAATATGCAGGAATTGTGTGACACCATAAAAAGACCAAACTTATGAATCATATGCATACAGGAAGGAGAAGAATTAAAACATAATGGCATGGACCAGATCTGCAACAGAATCGTGGAAGAAAATTTCCCAAAATTAAAAGACATGCCCATACTAATACAAGAAGCAAATAGAACACAAAACAGACAGGACCAGAAAAGAAACTCTCCACGGCACATCATAATAAAAACACTAAACGTACAAAACAAAGAGACAATACTGAAAGCTGCAAAAGAGAAATAAGTCCATTAGGATTATAGTAGACTTTTCAATGCAAACTATGAAAGGCAGAAGATCCTGGACCAAAGAAATCCCAGTTTTAAATGACCATAGATGCCAACCCAGATTACTATACCCAGCCAAAATGTCTATTATAGTCAAAGGAGAAAGAAAAATCTTCCATGACATAAATAGGGTGAAGGAATTCATGTCCACAAAACCAGCCCTTCAAAGAGATCTGGAAGCAATACAAAGAGCTGAAGAAAGGAATGACTATATCAAAGGGGTTGCAGAAGGAATTCAATGAAGGTAAAACTGTGGAAAACTATGGCTATATCACGAATGTAAACAGAAATAAAAATGACAAGATTCAATGCCTATCTTTCATTAATAACTTTAAATATTAACCGACTGAACTACCCAGTGAAAAGACACAGACTAAGTGAATGGATTAAGAAACAAAACATATCTTTTTGCTGTCTGCAAGAAACTCATCTCACTTTCAAGGACAGACATTATCTTAAGTGAAAGGAAGGAAAAAAATATACCAAGCAAATGGTACTAAGAAAAAAGCAGACAGAGCAATTCCAATATCTGACAGAATAGACTTTAAACTAAAATTAATCAGAAGAGATAAAAAGAGCCACTTCATTCTGATCAAAGGAAAAATAAATCAAGAAGATATTACAATCATAAACATACATTCATGACACTCTGGTGCACCCAACTTCATAGACACAACACTACAGGACATTAAGACCCAGATTAACCCCAACTCATTAATAGTAGAGGACTTCAATACCCTACTGACTCCATTAGATAGATCAACAGGGAGGAGAGTTAACAGAGAGACATCTGAATTAAACAATACCATATATCAAATAGACTTAAGAGGCATCTACCGAGTATTTCATCCAAGCACCAAAAGACATACTTTCTACTCAGCACCCCATGAAACCTTCTCCTAAATCGACCATATACTGGGACACAGAAAATGCTCAACAAATAAAAAAGATTGAAATAATTCCATGTATTCTATCAGACCACAATGCAATAAAGTTTACAATCAACACCAGAAGAAACGCTAATAGCCACATGAACATATGGAGATTTAACAAAACACTCCTGAATGATGAACGGGTCAAAAGAGAAATTAAGAAAGAAATAAAAGTATTCCTGGAACTAAATGAAAAGGACAATGCAACACAACAAAACCTAGGGGTATGGTGAAAGGGGTCCTTAGAGGGAAGTTTATAGCTCTAAGTGCCTACATCAAAATATCAGAAAGAACAAAAATAATTGACTAACGTTGCAATTCAAGACACTTGAAAAGCAACAGCAAATGAAACCCAAACCCAGAAGACAAAAAGATATAGCAAAAATCAGGGCAGAAATTAATGAAACAATTGAAACAAAGAAAACAATTCAAAGAATCAACAAAACAAAACCAAGAGCTGGTTCTTTGAAAAGATAAACAAGATAGACCACTAGTGCAGTTACCCAAAGAAAGAAAGAGCACTCCAAATCAACAAAATCGAGATGAAAGGGGAAACATCACAAGATACACCAGAAAGATACAGAACATTATAAGGGAATACCTTAAAAACCTATATGCTACTAAATTTGAAACCTAAAAGAAATGTATGGATATCTAAAGGCATGGGAACCACCAAAACTAAACCAAGAAGAGATTAACAGCTTAAACAGACTCATAACACAAAAAGAAATTGAAACAGTAATACAAAACCTACTGACTAAAAAAAAGCCCAGGACCAGATGGATTTACA
>NW_008360303.1:4764447-4765036 GCF_000622305.1 Nannospalax galili
TGCAAACCGCATACAGACGCAAATCAAAAAGATCATCCACCACAGTCAAGTTGGATTTATCCCAGAGATGCAGGGATGGTTCAATATACGTAAGTCAATAAACATCATAAATCATATAAATGCGCTCAAAGACAAGAACCACATGGTCATCTCAATAGATGCAGAGAAGGCCTTTGACAAAATTCAACATGCGCTTATGTTCAAAGTCCTAGAGAGAATTGGACTGTGGAGAACATACCTCAATATAATTAAAGGCATATATAACAAACCCAGAGCCAACATCATTCTAAATGGAGAAAAACTGGAAGCATTCCCACTGAATTCAGGAACCAGACAAGGCTGTCCACTATCTCCACTTCTCTTTAACATAGTGCTTAAAACTCTTGTAAGAGCAGTAAGACAAGAGCAGGAAATTAAAGGTGTAAGAATTGGAAGAGATCAAATTATCCCTTTTTGCAGATGATATGATATTATATCTAAGAGATGCCAAAAATTCCACTAGAAAAGTCGTAGAAATTATTAACAGGTTCAGTAATGAGGCAGGTTACAAAATTAACCTACAAAAGTCTATAGCCTTTCTATATATCAA
>NW_008360303.1:4765259-4804760 GCF_000622305.1 Nannospalax galili
AATGCAATGCCAATCAAAATCCCCATGACATTTTTCACAGAATTGGAAAAAACTATCCTAAGATTCATAAGGAAGCACAAAAGACCTTGTATATACAAAACAATCCTGAACACTAAGAGCAATGCCCGGGCGGATTACTATACCAGATTTTAAGCTGTATAAGCTATAGTCATAAAAACAACATGGTACTGGCAGAAAAATAGAACCATAGATCAATGGAACAAAATTTAAGACCCAAATATGAGAAAATGTGATTTCAGCCACCTGATATTTGACAAAGGGACCAAGAATATTCAGTGGAGGAAAGACAGAATGTGCAGCAAACGGTGCTGGCAAAACTGGATCTCCACTTGTAGAAGAATGAAACTAAACCCCTATTTTTCACCTTGCACAAAAGTCAATTCCAAATGGATTAAAGACCTCAATGTGAAGCCTGAAACTCTGAAACTGTTAGAAGAAAACATTGGGGAAAACCTACAAGATATAGGTGTAGGAAAGGATTATCTAAACCGGACACAATTGCTCAGGAAACAAGGTCAAGAATTAACAAATGGGAACTCATTAAACTAAAGAGTTTGTGTATATCAAAAGAGACAAACAGGGAAATGAACAGAAAACCCACAGAATGGGAGAAAATCTTCAGAAGTGACTCATCTGACAGAGGTTTAATATCCAGACTATATAATGAGAAAACAGAGAATCAAGACAAGACGTGACCCAATAAAAAGATGGGCTAAAGAGCTGAATAGAGAGTCCTCAAAAGCAGAAGCAAAGATGCCTAAAAAGCATCTCAAAAGATGTTCAACATCACTAATAATTAGGGAAATGCAAATTAAACCACTTTAAGATTTCATCTCACCCAAGTCAGACTGGCTAAGATCAAGAGAACAAATGATACCAAATATTGGAGATGATGTGTGGAAAGGGGAACACTCATCCACTGCTGGTGAGGCTGAAAACGTGTTCAACCCCTACTGAAAGCACTGTGGAGAACTCTTAAAACACTACAAATGACCCTTCAATTTGACCCAGTTATACCACTCCTTGGAATATACCCAAAGAACTCGTCCTATTCCAGAGACACTTGTACATCCATGTTTGTTGCTGGTCTTTTCACAGTAGCTAAGATATGGAAGCAACATAAGGGTCACTCAGTTGACAAGTGGATAATGAAAATGTGGTTCATTTATATGATGAAGTTTTACTCAGAAGGAAAGAAAGATGAAATCATGAAATGATCAGGTAAATGGATAGAACTAGAAACTGTTATACTAAGTAACACAGAATCAGAAAAAATGGACATATATCCTCCCTCATATGTGGATCCTAGAACCAAACCCTAATAAGTGAGTATGTTTCCAGATAACTACAAGAACCAGGATAATGGAAAGGCAACAGGGAGGTAAAGGAAAAGAAAGAACCTGAAAGAGATGAACAGTAAAAAACCAGCCTTAATAAAGGAGATATGGATAAAAATTGGGTTAGTTTAAGGGGGGGAGTATGCAAAGAACCTAAGGGATAAGGGAAAGAAAGAGCTCAAGAGAGATAGGACCGTGGGAGAAGGGTATTATTAAGGGATATATGGGGGAGATGGGGGCACCTTAAGTGGGAAAACCATGATGGATGGGTGAGACAATGCGAGATATGTGATAAGTAATGCCTAGCAAATTTTGAAAAACAGAGGGAACCATATTACTCCTACAACCTACTGACAAATTATACATAGCAGATCAAGAAATATATGTCTAAGTAAATTTTATCTGAGAACAATTGGTCTTTGCACAAGATTTATCTACATGACACACAGTAATTAAAAGTACCAGACTGGTGGAACTAACATTCTTGGATGTTTAACAGACATACTTTGAGGCCTATAATAATTGGATCAGATGGACATAAAGGACAGTTTTTGGTCCTTGCCCTCCTAGGTTGACTAGTTCCAGCAGACTATAAGCATCTCTCAAAATGTCCTATAATTGTGGTGGGTCACTTGTCCTCTTGATCAAGGAGGCTGAGGAGACCCCACCAGATGGACTTGAACCAGTGTCCAGTTTATAAAGAGGAGGGTCAACACAGAGGAATCATTTCCTCCATGCTTCCAAGTGAAGTCAACCATGGTTGAGCAGGACCTTTGACTTATCTTCACATAGTGGAACTGGTAAAAGAAAGGAGCCAGGGGCTCCTCCAAAGCCCATGTGACCCCTGAGGAACAGATCCTCAAACAACTTTGAAAGTAAAAATAAATTAGTTTATCTGGGCCACCTCTATGGCCTTATACACCCAAAGGAAATATAACCGAAGATCAAAGGGGTCAAATAAGGCTACATAACAAGCAACAATGCCAGAAAGGAGATATCTTCTTTTGCGTTGTTGGTCAGGCTGGCCAAAGGGACTCCCAGATAGTTACTCAGCATAGAACTGTGAAAATGAACAGCATACCCCAATCTTATCTAAAGGAATATAGACAACTGATTGCTGCTAGATGAGGAACAGTTTACCCTCCAGAAACAAAGACCTCTAGATAGGCTGACTAGATTCACCAGGGCAAGTAGTGGAGAATGGCTGGGGGTACCAACAACACAGCAGACAGTAGCAGGGATATCAGCATAGAAGAACTCTAGCGGGGGGAGGGAGGCTATGGGAGGGTGCCATCTGGCAAGTGGGTGTATAATTGAATAAGATGGTTTGGGATGTTCTGTGTGATATGCACACACACACACACAAAAAGAAGAAATTAAAAAAGTATGTTTGAGGAGGAAGCATGGAAATTTACATCATGCTAATTAGTAGAGGTGAAAAACATTACCATTGAAATCTACCTGATGACTTTATAGACATATACAGGGGCCAAGGATCCAAGTTCAACCGATTATGACTAGTAATAATCACATACATACAGATTAGAGATGCAAGTGCCAACATCTCAGTGTTAGTAGCAAAAACAATGAGCTTTTCTGCAAGGAACAATATATTGTAAAATGAAATGGAGCTCTTTTTTAAAGATTAAAAACTCATTTAATTTGTTGTCTTACAGGGGTTACACTGATTTCTATATTGTATAACTGTATTAATTCAACTGTGAAACTAGAAACTTGAACCCACTTGTAAAAGCAATGTACTATTGCTCTGGAGTGTGTTACTGAATATGTTAAAGCTGTAGTCAAAAGCCTCTAATCATGTAGTTATTAAATATTTTAAAAAGTAAAATGATTAAAAAAATTCTTCAAAGCATAAAAATTTGCTCCTTAATAATTAGTAGATATGAAAAACATTACCAGTGAAATCTACCTGATGACTTTATATCCATGCTCAGATGCCAAGGAGCTCAGAAAGTAACCGACAGTGACTAGTAATAATCAGATATATAGAGATTAGAAATTCATGTGCAAACTTCTTAATGTTAATTGCATTAAAAATGAATTTTTCTGTATGAAACTGTGTATTTTAATAATGAAATGGAGATCTTTTTTAAGGTTAAACCTCATTAAATTTTATGTCTTATAGTGTTTATACTGAGTACATTATTGTATAACTGTAATAATTCAACTGTAAACCTAAATATGTACAGCCAATTTTGAGAGTGATGCATCTTAGCTCAGGAAATTGTTATTGAATATGTCAATGCTGTTGTAATGACATGCTTCTTCTAGGTATGTGGTTATTAAATAAATAATTTTTAAAATTACTTTAAATTACTCAAGTTAGGAATACCACTCCCAACATGTAAAATCCAAGCATACAAGAAGAAATCTTTGTACAGATGCAAGACAGATGTATGTGGCTTCCTTCTGTAGAATTTACCTAAGATAAGAAGAAGAAAAGAAAGGGGAATGGGAGCTTTTATGAGATACAGCTTACCTAAGCTTATATTCAGTTGCTTTTGCCATTTCATTACATGAGATGTTCAAAAAAGATATATAAGCACTCGGTATGTGGTAAAAAAGACTGTTCAACCAGTACATTGTCAATTTTCTAAGTCCACTATAATAAAGACATATATTACTAAATAATAATAATAATAAAGGAATATGAATCATGGGTCTGGAGAGATGACTCAGCGGTTAAGAGCGCTGATTGCTCGTGCAGAGCACTGGGTTTGATTCCCAGCACCCACATGGCGGCTATGAACTGTCCTTAACTCCAGTTCCAGGGGAATCTGATGCCCTCTTCTGACCTCTGTGGCATTACACAACATGGCTGCACTCACATACATGCAGGTAATACACTTATACACATTTAATAAATAAATAAATAAATAAATAAATAAATAAATAAATAAATATTGTTTTAAAAGTATGAATCATTAAATGAATACAATTTGAAACCACAATGAGATATTTTTTTATATCAGTTAAAATTACTGTTGCAAAAAAATGAAAGCGATTAAATGTTCACAGGAATGTGGAGAGACTGTGATCATACATTAAACACAAAATAGACCAGCAAGTGCTTGTGAAGACATATCCTTTTGCCAGTATCAAGGTCAGAAAAGAGTTAGATACAAATATGAGAATGAATAGGATCCAACATCATGTTTTACAGATATTTTTGTGAAAGCAAGAAAAATACTATATAATTCATGCTGCTATTTAGTTGTTGAATAGGTAACTGGTGATAGTTGTTGTGGAATGGTAAAGCTAAATAAACATGTATTTTATCTGATAGCATTAAACATATATTTGTTTCATTAAATATAGTATTTTAATTATTTTTAGAATGTTTTAATTTAATCATACATTTATTCTCAATCACTATTTCTTCCCATAAATATTCCTAGATCTACTCCTCTCCTCCTAACTTCCTCAGAAACTTGTGCCCATTTTTAAGTCACTGATTTGAACTTGTGCTGACCATGTACTGATGTGTGTGGGGCCATCTACTGGAGCATTATTCACTGACCAGAGTCATTCCCCTTAAAAGAAACTGACTTTACCTCTTGAAGAAGCCATCAACTCCCAATAGTGCCTCACTTAAGGGTGGGATCTTAGGAGCTCCTCCCACTCTTTACTGGAAAGTTGATTGACTTGATCTTGTTCAGGTCTTGTGCAGGCAACTGCAGCTGAGTTGAACTATTGAGTGCAATGATCCTGTCGTGTCAAGAGGACATGCTTTTCCTTTGCTCCTTTCTGAACTAGTGTTCCTATGATCTTTCTGCAATGCCCCCACCTCCTTCCCAGAAAACTTGTAATAAAACATAAGAATTGTTGGCTGTGAGGTACCCTAATTTTTCTGAAATTAATAGGTCTTCAATTCAAATACTAATTATATTACTTGTATAGGAACATTTAAAAGATGTGATGGTTAGCTTCTAATCAGTCAAAATGAAAATGTTTCAAAACATCGTGTATATGAAAAAAATTGTAGCTGAGTAATAAACTTAGCTTAAATAATTGCTAGTTTTTTTCCCTTCAAGTTAAATGTTTAATTTCCAGCTACTCAATAACTTAATATAACATTTAAAATATATATCAAAAGTATCTATACAAATGCTTCTGAAGAGCTTTTCCAAACACACAGAGGATATGAAAGAAGCAGGGTGATTCCCTTATTATGTAATATCTCAGATCAAATATGAATACAATTTTATGTTGCCTAATGCATTATTTATTTTGTTCATTATTTGTAGGGTAGCAAAAGTAAACTTGACTATCTCCCAAACTCAGCAGATGAAAGTAAAGCATTTTCACTACATACCAATTATCTATTTTAAAAACATGGTAATTAAATTCAAGATTATTCAAGTATTCTTGAAAAACCTGCAATTCTGGTTTGTCAGATATATTACTACTTTCTGTAGCCAAGAATGTTCATAAGTGAATTTTTATATAGAAACAAAACAAAAACCAGGAAGCAGGGCTACAGCAAAAAGACTCTCTTACTAAATACAGAGTAAACAAATCTAAAGAAAGCAAATTACCTCTGCCATATTCTAGTTGAATTATAAACTGAATTTAATATCACAATATTTACAGAAGCCTCTGCTACAGTCATTATTTTTTATTGTTTGCACATTGTGAGTGCTCTGGATGTTTAAAATTGTACATATTTGTTCATATGAAAACTCAGTTTATGCATTTTATATCTCAGTTGTATCTTTGCACCGGAATTACAAAAAAAAGGTTTAATAACTTTTAATAAAAAAATTATTGTACAGAAGTTTTATATTCTTATTAGAAACATTTTGTGCAAGCTCAAGCCAGACAAAATCCCAGTGAGGATGGGGTACAAGAAGCCCCCATCCTAGGTGAGAAATTATTGGTAATTGATAGCTTCTGGGAAGGGTGAGTCAGTTTTCTTTAAGAGTGTGATGCCAGGTATGTTGACCATGTTCCTGGGATGGAGTCACACCAAAAGCAATTTTGAAACACAAATGAGACATGAGAGGCATTTAAAACATAGTAGAGGAGCCAGGCATGGTGGCTCAAGCTTTTAATCCCACCACTGCACTGGTGCAGCAGAGGCAGGCGGATCTTTGTGAGTGCAAGGCTAGCCTGGCCTAATAGTGAGTTCCAGGACAGATGGGACTACAAGGAGACCCTGTCTCAAAAAGAAAAAAAAAAAAAAAAAAAAAAAAGGACATGAAGTTGGGAGAGTAAATATGATCAAAATACATTGTATGACATTCCCCCAAATGTCAAAATATTTATGAATAAAATAATATGTAAAAGTCCATTTATTTATTCATTCATTTGTTTGTGTATGTGTATGAGTTTAGGCACACATGCTACAGCATGCTGTGGGAGTCAGAATACAATTTGCAGGAATCAGTGACGAATTTCAGGTCATCATGCTGGGTGGCAGGCACCCTCGTCTGTTGAGTCATTTTTCCAGCATCAAAAGAAAATTTTAGAGCAAAGCATTACTTATTATGTAAGAGCTAATGGATTCAAAATAAAATTTAAAATTCTTAGCCATGTGTGTTGGTCCCCAACTGTAGTAGCAACACACCAGAAGAATGTGTGTTTGAAGCTAAGTTCAAGTCAGTTTCCAATCCACCTTCTCAAAAGTAGAAATAAATAAAATTAAATCTGTTCTTTTTATTCATGGTAGTTCTATTTTAATTCTTGTTTTGGGAGAAATGTGCATAGAAGTGATATTGTACTTCTTCATCACCGTATCTGACAATGATATAAAACATAACCTCAGTTCCTCTGGCTTTTCTTAAGCTCCTCACATTTCTACACAATGTTCAATTAACTAAATGAAGTAACAGAAATTAGTGCTCATACTCAAGTGTTTTTATTCTCCACCTGCTGCACAGGAAAGTCTTTGCACAAATCTCACAGTATTATTAGATTAAAGAGACTATGAATGTACTCAACATCTAATGACACTTCCTATAAGTCTTCTGCTACACTGTAGTCTGTTTGCACATCATCTGGTGAATTCTTAGAAATATTGTCCATTTTACTTCAATTGCTCCTGATCTTACCTCCTCATTAGCAAGCCCCATTCAAAGATTTCCTATTACTTTCTCTTCTTTTGTAACACATTTTGTCAATGACATCTTTTTAAAAAGAGAATGAAAAATGTATTTTCTGTCTTGAACTCTATTCAAATCATATCCTTGCCAAATAATACAACTTGAAACTTAAATTTGTTTTGCTTATGCATCAACATCAAACCCCTCTGCCTAATCCTCTCTTACTTTGGTGATAGTACCAAGTAACTGATTTTCTCAAAAATGCTGGAGGTAATGTTTGTTTGTCCTTAGAAATTCTCATATCCAACCTGCCACCATTTCTACTCTAATTGATGCCATCTACTTCAGGACATTATTTCTCTATCTTAAATTACTACAAACATTGCCCTCAGTATTTAGATTTTTTGATAACATGTTTCTGAGAAGTGTTTCTTGAAATTGTATGTGTATATTACTTTACAACACTATTGGTATTAAAATTGTCAGTTCACTAAATGAAAAGGGGACTGAAGAGATGGCTCAGTTGTTAAGAGCACTGGGCTGGCTGCTCTTACAGAGGACTCCCATTCCATTCCTAGCACCTACATAGCTGCTAACAGCCATGAATAACTCCAGTTCCAGGGGATCTGTAGTCTTCTGGCCTCCATGGGCATTGCAGGGCATGGGTACCCTTACAAACATGCAGGTAAAACACTCATATGTATAAAATAAAAATAAGTAAATAAAAAAGTCAATTTACAGTTCCCTTATAAATTCATTAATGTAGCAATTCCACAAAGGGAAGACTTTCACATCATGCCATGACCCTAAAGCATAGTGCACCCAAAGGATACATTTTTAATGTTCTTAATCTGCTGGTTAGCAATTTCAGTTGTTTTGATCTTCTTATTTCTATGAACACTAAAATTATAAGCTGCCACCTCTGCTTTCCCTACCATGCACTTTCATAGCATGAACATGTGTTTTTCAGCTCTCATTATGGTTTATGTATTTTCCCAGAACCTTTCATGGCTGTAATGCCTTTGTTAAATGAGAATTCTTACAACCAATATGTAGAGGAGAAAATGAACATCATATGCTCAAAACCAAATTCATCAAGTATTAAGTTTCTATACATTGTGAATTATGTTGCCTCCTAGGCTACTAAACATGCATAGATTAAAAACTTAATGTATTATTTCAGTAGCAAATACTGGATTTCTGCTGTGGCTAAGGTGGATAGTGGTGACCTTTCACCAAATTAAGATGATTGTTAGAATGTACCACAGGTTACTGAAGCAAGGGGTGACAGGAAGACCAAATACAGGAGACCTGAACGTTGACAGGAATTGTGAAGAAGGCAAAGAATGATGAACTCCTGAAGGCTAGCGTTCAGTTTATTTTGTAAGAGCTCAATTAATGGCTGAATAAAATGTATCCCAACAAAGTTTCTTTTGGTACAAGCTGCATTTAAGGTAATGACAAAATACCAAATGTCTAATTTGATCCAAATCCAAAGCAAATGAAGACTTTTGTGAAAAAAAAAATGCCTGCAGTTTTCACATTTTTCTTGGACGTTGTATTTAAAATTCAAGTTTTCCCAGTGGAATTCTTGGTATGGATTTACTTCAACTAAGTTGGTTTACACAGAGTAGCACCCAGAAGAAAATCGTGTATTTAGAGATAACTGATGAAAATGTGCATCACGGGAGCAAAAGAAAGCTGAAAAATGCCCTCTTAGAAGATGGATAAGATGCCATTTGTGATAATGCAGAAATTAAAACAATGAAATGTGTGGAACTGTTGCAGCTGGCATATGATCTCTCTAGAGGTTATAGTTGGGTTCTTTTTTTTTTTTTTCAGCCAATTAAATAATTAAAAGGCAGGAAAACATTCACAGCAGCAATGAGCAACAGTTGAACAAACTCATCCAAAGATAAAGAAACACATCCATACAAAGAATCACACATACATGCACATTCACACAGAAAGACAAGCTTTCCACAAGTGGAGATGGAGACCAGAAAAAGAAATACAATGCCCCCTGGAAAGAATCTGTATTTTAAGAGTTTTACTGGTTCACCTTTCTAAATTTTGGACTGGAACATCCCCTTTCTCCTTTTAGCATGGGCACTGGCCCACCTCTTCTCTTGGCACCTCAGACCTCTGGACTACCCTCTTAGCCAAGATTCCCCACTGGTTCCTGATCCTTTGCACCCAGACTAGCCCAATTCTTCAGTCCAGTCCCCTGGACCCCTCAAGTATGTCCCTTCCCTCACTTCACCTTTGCAGACCTGAGGCCAGCCCCCATTCCTGGCTGTCCCCATCCCTAACCTTACTGGGGTTCCTAAGACCAGCCTCCTTCCCTAACTATCTGAGCATCCTGAATCTGATCTCTAACTAGCAAGTCACTCAAATTGTACTGTGCCTTCTGACAAGAAGGATCCAGACCTTAGAATAGAGCCAGAGAGCATCTGATCCTCCTAGAACTTGGCTCTCTGTGGGAACTCCCGAGCAACAGGATGAAAGCCAACTGTCCCTCCAAAACAAAATCAAAAGAGAGAACCTGAAGCCTAGACCAACCAGTTTTCATACCCATCAAGTAAACAACAAAGGCACTTAAAGGGTACAAACAGAAACAGACCTAAATTCAACAAAGGAAGCCTTGAATCTCACACAAGAATCAGAAACTACAAAAGAAACCTTCATGCCAAAGACAAAGCAAAAAAAAAAAAATAATAACATGAAAAACCTAAATAATATGTCCCCATCAAATACCAACAGTCCTGTAGAGGAGTACAATGAGAACCCACTAGAGATAATGCAGGACATGGAATTCAAAAGAACAATTATAAACATGATAAAATAATTCAATAAGTTTAAAGAGCACACAAATAAATCAAAGAACTGAAGGAAATAGGGATACACTTCTAAGAGAATACAGAAGAGTTAGAAATGTTGCAGAATACTCAGGCTGAAATGAAGAAGGAAGTGAAACACTCAATAAGCCATTTAGAAATGAGACAGGAGAAAGCCTCACCAGTAGGATGACTGAAATGGAAAACAGCATATCAAAACTGGAAGATAAAGTTGATGAATTAGACCACTCAAGCAAAGATTATGAAATTTTAAGAAAACACAGGAATAGAATATGTAGGAAATGTGTGACACCATAAAAAGACCAAATTACACATCATAGGCATAATGGAAAGTGAAGAATCTCAGGATAACAGTATGGACCAGATCTTCAATAGGATTATAGAAGACAATTTTCCAAAATTGAAAAAAGACATGCCGATAAAACACAAGAAGCACATAGAACACCAAATAGACAGGACCAGAAAAGAAACTCTCCATGGCACATCATAGTAAAAACATTAAATGTACATAACAAAGAAAGAATAATGAAAGCTGCAAAAGAAGAACATTCACATATAAAGGAAAGCCCATCAGAATTATGGTTGACTTTTCAGTCCAAACTATGAAAGTCAGAAGAGCCTGGGCCAAAGTACGCCCAGTTCTAAGTGACACAGATGCCAACCCAGAATACTTTACCTAGAAAAATGACTATTATAGTTGAGGGGGGAAGAAAAATCTTCCATGACCAAATAGTCTGAAAGAATACATGTTCAGAGAATCAGCCCTTGAGAGATTTTTTGAAGAAATACAAACAGCTGTAAAAAGAATGACTATACCTTGGGGCAAGAGAGATGGCTCAACAGTTAAGCACACTGGTTGTTCTTACAGGAGACCAGGGTTCAAATCCCAGCACCCACATGGCAGCTAACAACTGTCCCTAACTCCACACCCAGGGGATCCAACATCCTCTTCTGACCTCCTCAGGCATTGCACGACATGGGTACACTTACCTACATGGAGGCAATACACACATATACATTAAAAAAAATTTAATTAAAAAAAGGAATGACAAGGGACAATAGAAAGTAAAACAAAAAAGATATAACTGTGGAAATGCACACTTAGACCAAGAATCTGAACAGAAAAAAAATGACAGGAATCAATACACATCTTTCGTTAATAACTTTATCAATAGACTGAACTCCCCAGTCAAAAGACACAGGCTAGATGAATGTATTAAGAAACAAATCCCAGCATTTAAGGACAAGAACTACCTTAAGGTGAAAGGATGGAAAAAAAATCCAACTAAATGTTACTAAGAAAAAAGCAGAAGTTACAATTCTAATGCTTCCCAAAATAGACTTCAGACTAAAAGTAATCAGAAGAGATAAAGAGGGTGATTTCATTATGATCAAAGGAGGAACTGACCAAGAAGATATTACAAACATGAGCATCTATGCATGAAACTCTGGTGCATACAACTTCATAAAAACAGTACTGCAGGACTTTAAGACCCAGATTAACTCAAACTCACCAAAAATGGGGTCTTCAGGACTCCATTGCTTCAATCAGACAGGTCAACAGAACAGAGAATAAACAGAGAGACATCTGAATTAAACAATACCATTCATCAAATGGACCTAACAGACATCTACCAAATATTCCACCCAAGCACCAAAGAATACACTTTCTAGTCAGTGGCAAATGGGACTTCTCAAAATTTGACCGTATACTGCAGTACAACATAAACCTCAACAGATACAAAAATATTGAAATAATTCTATGCATTCTATCAGACCACACTTGCAAGAAGCATGAAATCGACACTGGAAGAAACCTTAGCAACTATGTGAAAACATGGAGATTAAACAACACACTCCTGAATGATGAAGGGGTCAAAGGAGAAATTAAGAAAGAAATATAAGTATTCTTGAAACTAAATGAAAAGGGCAATATAACACAATAAAACCTCTAGGAAAATATTTTGAAAACAATCCTTAGAGATAAGTTTATGGTTCTAAGTCCCTACATGAAAAAATCAGAGAGAATGCAAATAAATGACAACACAGCAACTCAAGACAATTGAAAAGCAGTAACAACACAAACCCAGCAAACAAGAAGAAAAAACAAAAAACAGAGCAGAAGTTAATTAAACAGAAACAAAAGAATACAAAGAATCAATGAGTCCAAGAGCTGGTTGATTGAAAAGATAAACAAGATTGACAGATCCTTGGCCCAGTTAACCAAAAGAAAGAAAGAGTACCTCAAAATCAACAAAAACAGAGATGAAAGTGGAAATATCACAACAGACACCAGAAAGATCCAGAACATTGTAAGGGAATACTTTAAAAAACTATATGCTACTAAATTTGAGAACCTAAAAGAAATGAATTAGTATCAAAAAGCATGGAAATCACCAAAACTAAACTGAGAAGGCATCAACAGCTTAAACAGACACATAAGACATAAGGAAATTGAAACACCAATACAAAATCTCCTGACTAAAAGAAGCACAGGACAAGATGGATTTCCAACAGAATTCTACCAGACATTTAAAAATCTATATCCATACTACTTAATTTATTCAAAAAGGTATAAATGGAGGGAGAACTTGAAAATTCCTTCTATGAAGGTAGCATCACTTTAATACCAAAGCCAGGTAAAGATACAACGAAAAAGAAAACTATAGACCAGTATCTTTAAAGAAAATAGATGCAAGCATTCTCAACAAAATATGTGCAAACCACATATGGTAATATATCAAAAAAATCATCCACCATAAACAAGTTGGTTTTATTCTTTAGACTCAGGGATGGTTCAATATATGTAAGTCAATACGAGTCATAAATCATATAAATGGACTCAAAGACAAGAACCACATTGTCATCTCAATTGATGTAGAGAAGGACGTTAACAAAATTCAACATGCATTTATATTCAAAGTCCTAGATGGAATTGAACTGGAGGGAACATATGTCAGCATAATTAAAGTCATATATGACAAATCTACAGCCAACATCATTCTAAATGGAGAAAAACTGGAAGCATTTCAATTAAAAACATGAACGAAAAAAGGCTGGCCACTGTCTCCACTCCTCTTTAATATAGTGCTTGAAACTCTGGCAAGAGCAGTAAGACAAGAGAAGGAAAATTAAGGAGTAATAATTGGAAAAAAGATTAAATTGTCCCTTTTTGCAGACTATATGATATTGTATCTAAGAGATGCCAAAAATTCCACCAGAAAACTCCTAGAAATGATTAATACTTTCTGTAATGTGGCAGATTACAAAATTCATATACAAATGTTTGCAGCCTTTCTATATACCAATAACAAGCAATCAGAGAAAGAGTGCATGGAAACACTTCCTTTTACAATAGCCTGTAAAAAAAAATAAATAAATAAAATACAATATCTCAGAATAAACCTGACCAAAGATAATAAAGACATTTACATTGGAAATTTTAAATCTTTAAAGAAAGATTGAGGAGGCATCAGAAGATGGGAGCACCTCTCACGCTCATGGATTGGAAGAATTAATATTGTGAAAATGACCATGCTCCAAAAGTCATTTTTAGATTCAATGCAATGCCAATCAAAATCTGCATGACATTATTCACAGAGTTGGAAATAAAACCATCCTAAGAGCCATATGGAAGCACAAAAGTCCTTGGATAGCCAAAGCAACCCTAAGCACTAAGAGTAATGCTAGGGGTGGGGTGGGGGAATTACTATACCAGATTTCAAACTATATAACAGAGCTACACTCATAAAAAACACATGGTACTTACACAAAAATAGAACCATAGATCAGTGGGTCCAAATTGAAGACCAAAATATGAGTACATGCAATTTCAGCCACCTGATATTTGACAAAGGGGCCAAGAACATTGACTGGAGAAAAGGCAGCCTATTCAGCAAATGATGCTGGAAAAACTCAATGTCCACCTGTAGAAGAATGAAACTAAACCCATATCTTTCACTAAAGTCAGTTCCAAATGGGTCAAAGATCTCAATGTGAAGCCTGAAACTTTGAACCCGTTAGAAGTAAACATTGGCAATAACCTGCAAACATATAGGTATAGGAAAATATTTTCTAAACTGGACCTCAATTAGTCATAAAATAAGGACAAGAATCAGCAAATGGGGACCTCATCAAACTAAAGAGCTTCTTTACATCAAAAGAAACAACAAAGGAAATGAAGAGAAAATCCTCAGAGTAGGAGAAAATCTTCACCAGCGACATATCTGACAAAGGTCTAAAATCCAGAATATATAAAGAACTCAAAAATTAATCAAGAAAGCAAGTAACTCAATTAAATAGTCTGAGAGCTGAACAGAGAGTTCTCAGAAGAAGAAATGAAGATAGCTAAGCAGCATCTTAAAAGGCGTTCAACATCATTACTAATTTGGAAAATGCAAATTAAAACCACTTTTAGGTTTTATCTTACCGGAGTCAGACTGGCTAAAATCAAGAGAACAAATGATACCAAATGTTGGAGAAGATGGGGAGAAATGGTATTGCTCATCCCCTGATGGTAGGATTGCAAACTTGTTCAACTCCTATGGAAAGCAGTGTAGAGAACCCATAAAATACTAAAAATGAACATACCATTTGATGCAGTTATATCACTCTTGGCATATACCCAAAGAACTCATCCTATTGTACATTCATGTTTATTGCTGCTCTTTTCACAGTAGCTAAGAGATGGAAGCAACATATATGTCCCTCAATCGATGAGTGGATAATGAAAATGTGGTACATTTATATGATGGATTTTTTAACTCAGCAGTAAAGAAAGATGAGATCATGAAATTAGCAGGTAAATGGACGGAATTAGAATCCATTATAAGCGAAATAACACAGATCTAGGAAAACAAATGACAGATATTCTCCCTCAAATGTGTATCTTAGCACCAAATCCTTATGAATATGTATCCAGATATAACTATAGGAACCACGATAGTGAAAAGGAACCAGGGAGATAAAGGAAAAGAAAGAACCTGAGAGAGAAATACAGTGGTATATTTAAATGGGATGGGGAGGGAGGGTTATACAAGGAATTTTGGGAATAAAGGGAAAGAAGGAGCTCAAAAGAGAAGGGTAGTATTAAGGGAGAAATGTGAATAATAGGGACACTTTAAATGGGGAAACCATGGGGGAAGGGTTAGACAGTGGAAGAGATAAATAATGCCTAGCTAGTTTAAAAAAACAAAACAAAAAAAGCTGAGGGAACCATATTAGTCCAATTTCTACTGACAAATTATGCATACAACTAGTTCAAGGAACAAAATAAATGTCTAGTCAAGGTTTATCTGGGAATATTTGTTTTTTGCCCAAGCTTTATCTACATAGCACATTGGAATTAAAAGTACCAGACTGGTGAAAATAATCTTCTTGGATATTTAACAGCCATACTTTGAGGCATATACTAATCTGATCACAAGGACTTAAAGGACAGTTTTTCTCCTTGCCCTCCAAGGTCTACTAAATCCCAGAGCACTATGGAGTATCTCTCAAATGTCCTGTAACTGTGGGGAGTTATCTCTCTGCTTGATCAGTGAAGCCTTGGAGACCCCACCAGATGGACTTGAACCAGTGTCCAGTCTACAAAGAGGAAGGTCAACACAGAAGAAAACTTTCCTTGATGCTTCCAAATGAAGCCAGCCGGGGTCAAGTAGGACCTTTGATTTATCTTCATACAGATGGAGCTGGTAAAAGAAAAGAACCAGGGCTCTTCCCAAGTCCATGTGACTCCTGAGGAACAGATTCTCAAACAACCTTGAGTAAAAATAAATTAGTTTATTTGGAACCACTATATGGTCTGAATCACCCAAAAGTATAACCAAAGATTAAGGTGATCAGAATATTTAAGAGTCCATGTGTATAGCTGAAGACTACATAACAAGAAATAATGCCAGACAGGAGATACCTTCCTTTGAGTTGTTGGCCAGGGTGGCCCAAGAGACTCCCAGACAGTAACCCAGCATAAAACTAGGAAAATGAACAGCACATTCTAATCTTATCTAAAGGAATTGTGGCAAATGATTGCTGCTAGATGAGGAAGAGCTGATCTTCCTAAAACAAGGGACTCCAGATAGGCTGACTAGTCTCAGAGGGTGGACAAGTATTCGGGAACTGCTGGGGACACTGATAACACAGTGGACAGTAACAGGGATGAAAGAGTATATGGGCTCCTATTGGAGGGTTCCATTTGGAATGCAGGTCTAACCATGAATAATATTGTTTGGAGTGTTCTGTATGAAATACACACCAAAAAAATCAATAAATAAAAAAATGAGTTATATTTGAGTAAGAAGAGTAAATATTTGCTTCATGTTAATTAGTAGATATACAAAACATTGCCATTGAAATCTCCCTGATGAATTTATACCCATGCTCAGATGCCAAGGATCTCAGAAAGTAACCAATTGTGACTTGTAATAATCAGATATAGAGAGATTAGAGATGGATGTGCTAACATCTGTTATTTGCATTAAAAATAAGTTTTTCTGTGTGAAACAGAATATTCTAAAATGAAATGGAGATCTTTTTTTAAAGGTTAAAACATCATTCAGTTTTATGTCTTATAGGTTTTATACTGAGCACAATAATGTATTAACTGTATTAATTCACCACTGTGAACCTAAAAATTACAGCTAATTTTGAAAGAGATGCATCTTTGCTCTGGAGAATGTTATTGACTATGGCAATGCTGTTGCAATGCAATGCTTCTATGAATTGTGTGATTATTAAACAAATGTTTAAAAATAATAAAAAATAAAAACAGCAACCAAAATATTAAATTGAGTAATATAGTTCATTGATATTCCAAGGGACTACACTCTTTGAATACTAGGCTTCACTACATAAATTTCTATTTAGACACACAATTCTCACTAATACTTTTCTTGTTGATTAGGAAAATTATCGCTAGATATAAGCTTTTAGACTTTGGTGCAGTTCAATATCATAACATCCATCTGCAGACAATTCATACCTGCCATTAAAGGGGACCATCCCACTATAATTTTAACCTAAAAATCAAAGATCAGTAAATTTCTTCTCTTTCTTCCTTTCTAGAAGAAATGTAAGAGGGACCTCACAACGTGATTCCAGTCACTTGAACAGCTATCAAAGTGCCTGAAAATACACTTAGGGATTGTCTCTCCCAAGTCCAGCCGCAGGGGTCAAAAGGAAAACAGAGTAACCCAGCAGATGGATACTTTGGGTATTCGTGAAGAAACTGTAATGGACTTTAATTTGTACATTTAAAAACTAGATAACCTTTGCATGGGCTTCTGGTTCCCTGCCTGACTTGTAATACTAATAAGCTACCTTTACTTCTACCTTGTGTATCTTTCAAAATACAAGTCAAGGATTCCTTTTCTCTCTACAGCGAACAATTACACACTTTGGGTGATACTTTAATAGGCCCACTGAGAGGGGCACCCTGAATGCCACACCCAATATCCCCATTCAGCTGGAGGAAGCCAGAGTTGACTGCAACCCCAACCCCATTTTGACAGCTGGGTAACCTCTTCAGAGCAGGCCATTAATAAAAACTGAAAATAGAAACTGGATAGGCAGTTCAGGTCAGGGATCCCAAAACAACAATTTCACAAAATCCCTTGATTAATTAAAAATGCCTAAAGGAAACTGATTTTTGTCATGTAAATTAACACCTCTGCCTAGATACTTGAGGATGGATACTAAAAATTCTATTTCAGATATTAGTATCTTCCAGGCAAGGCCTCAGTTACCAATTTCATTCCATCTATCAAATGATTTTAGAGTTATTTATTCAGAGGGATGAATGTAATGGACTACATTCCCCCAAAGCAAACAGGGTACATGAGAAGTAACAAAAGTGATACTCTTCCTGCTCCTTCGTGTTCTGGAAGGAAGCCTTTATTTTTTAAATCTCTAACAGAAGACCCTAAACTCACCTGCTAGACTCATGTAGCCCTGGGAATCTCAGCTTGTGGCTCTGACCTATGAGCCATTCACTTCTTTTTTTTTAATTTAAAATATTTTATTATAATTTTATGTGTATGAATATATTGTCTACCTGTATGGAAGTGCACCCCTATTGTGTAAGAAGGCCAATGGAAGTCAGAAGAAGGTGTCAGATCTCTGAAACTGAAGTTTTGAATGGTTGTTACCCCACATGTGGGTGCTGAGACCTGAACATGGGTCCAGTGCTCTTGACCACTAAACAATTTCTCCAGCCCCCAACACCTTCTTCTATAAGTTGATCAACCCAATTTTTTTCAAATTTTTATTTTATTTTTTGTATATTTCATACAGAACAACTCTTAATCATCTTTATACCCTGTCCCCACTGGTACCCTCCCATAGTTCCCCTGTCGGCCCCAGAGGATCCCATATACACTGTCATCCCGGTGAAGGTCCACTGGGTTGTCAGTGTCCCCAGCTGTTCCCCAGTGCAAATCTGTCCACTAAGTCTAATCAGCCTATCTAGAGCCACTTGTTTTATGAAGATCAGCTGTTCTTCATGGAGCAGCAATCAGTTGCCAACATTCTTCAGATAAAATTGAGGTCTACTGTTAATTTTCCCAGGTCTATGCTGGATTATTGTCTTCCTGAGTTTGCATGGGGCTTGTGTATGCTGACACCATTGTCTTAGAATCATATGAGCAGGTTCCCAGGAGCTTGTAGGACTCTGTTTCCATATGGTCTTCCACCTCCTCTCTGGCTCATACAATCTTTCAGCACCCTCTTCTTCGATGGTCCCTGAGCCTTCAGTGGGTGAAGTTTAATAAAGAGGTCCTGTCCCAGCACCATCATTCAACAGACTCTTAACCTCTACAGTCTGGCTATTTGTGACATTTTGTATGCCTGGCCCTCTGCTACATGAGGGAGCTTCATTATTGACAACTGAGAGATTCATTAGTGTCCTCTTCTTTATCCCTGTTGTATGTTACATGAGCCTTAGTTGTAGAGGTTGCATTGTGAATGTGTTACTTAGGCCTGGGCAATTCATAGACAGTGTCCATGTGTGACCAGTTGTGATACTTGGTAATAGTCTCTGTGCAAAATGAGCTGCTTTGGTGAGGGGTGACTGGGATATTTTCTGTAAATATAAGGATACATATTTTGCACATAATAAGAAATCACATTAATCTAGTGATGTGACAGACTTGGGATTTTCTCTAAGATCTATGGCCACTCCAGTCATGTGTATTAGGTTAATTTAACATTATCACACTTGAGTTTCCTCCCTTTGAGTGGGCGTTTAGTCAAATTAGGTAGCTGTTTATTGCCTCCAAGATAAAAGAGCCACTACTGGACCAATGACCTTTGCTGTGCTGGTCATTGATGTGTTTATTTGGTCTTGAAGCTGGTGTTGGATCATTCATTGATGCTTTCCCTTGGCACCTTCACAGCAATCTCCAAAGCTATGAGAGCTAGCCTTCAGGGAGGGTGACTTCAGGTCAGCTGCAGCTCTGTTGCTTCAAATCCTGTGTCCAAAGTATGTTCTTTCTTTGGTAGTAGGGTCTTACCTTCAAGATCTGGGAGGCCATCAAGAGCTATGGCAATAGCCTGAGTAATGTTGGGAGTCTCTTGGACCACCCTGGCCAACAACTCAAAGGAAGGCTATCACCTGTCTGTCATTGTTTCTTGTTTTGGAGCCTTTAGCTATACACATGGACTCATGTAGAGATAAAAATGAATTTATCCACATATGAGGGAGAACATTTGTCATTTGTTTTTCTGGGTCTATGTTACTTCACTTAGTATAAAAGTTTCTAGTTCCATCCATTTAACTGCAAATTTCATGATTTCGTCCTTCTATAACACTGAGTAGAACTCCATTGTGTAAATGCACCACATTTTCATTATCCACTTGTCAGTTGAGAGAAACTTAGGTTGCTTCCATTTCTTAGCTATTGTGAAAAGAGCAGCAACAAACATGGATGTACAAGTGTGTCTGCAATAAGATGAGACCTTTAGGTATATGCCAAGGAGTGGTATAACTGGGTCAAGTAGTAGGTTCAGTTTAAGTTTTTTATGGGTTCTCCACACTGCTTTCCATAGGGGTTGAACAAGTTTGCAATTCCACCAGCAGTGGGCAATTGATCATGCCCGTTTACCTGCATTCTCTCCAACATTTGGAATCATTTGTTCTCTTGATCTTTGCCAGTCTAACTGGAATAAGATGAAATCTTAAAGTGGTTTTAAGTTGTATTTCCTTAATTATTAACAATGTTGAACAACTTTTAAGATGCTTCTTAGCCATTTTTATTTCTTCTTTTGAGAACTCGCTGTTCAGAACCTTAGCCCATCTTTTAATTGGATTACTTGCTTTCTTGATTCTTTGTTTTTTAAGTTCTTCATATATTCTGGATGTTAAAACTCTGTCAGATATGTCACTGGTGAATATTTTCTCCCACTCTGTGGGTTTTCTCATTACTCCCTTGGTTGCTTCTTTTGATATACAAAAGCTCTTTAGTTTGATGAGGTCCCATTTGTTGATTCTTGACTTTCTTTACTGAGCAATTGATGTCGGGCTTAGAAAACCCTTTCCTATAACTGTGTCTTGTACGTTATTGCCAATGTTTTTTTCTAACAGTTTCAGATTTTACATTGAGATCTTTGATCGATTTGGAGTTGAATTTTGTGTAAGGTGAAAGATAGGGGTCTAGTTTCATTCTTCTATGGTGGAGATCCCATTTTGCTAGCACCATTTACTGAATATACTGTCTTTTATCCAGTGAATGTTTTTGGTTCCTTTGTCAAATATGAGATGGGTGAAATTGCATGTACCCATACTTGGATCTTGAATCTTGTTCCAATGATCTACAGTTTTATTTTTGCACCAGTTTGTGGTTTTTATGACTACAGCTCTGTAATATAGTTTAAAACCTGATTTAGTAATCCCCTAGCATTGCTCTTAGTGATCAAAGATCTTTGGCTATCTGCGGTCTTTTGTGCTTCTATATGAGTCTTAGGATTTTTTTTTCCCAATTCTGTGAAGAATGTCATGGGGATTTTGATTGGTATTGTATTGAATCTAATAATGGCTCTGGTAGGATGGTCATTTTCACAATATTGATTCTTCCAAACCTTGAGCATGGAAGGTCGATTTTCTGGTGTTTTCCTCAATCTATTTCCTTAAAGATTTAAATTTTCCTTGTAGAGGTCTGTAATGTCTTTGGTAAGGTTTTCCCAAGATACATATATTCAACATAATTACATACACACACACACAGAACACTTGCTGCTTTTCTAGAGGACCAGAGTTCGGTTCCCAGCACCTATATCAGGCAGTTCACAATCACCTATAATTCCAGCTCCAAGAGATCTGAGCACCACACTCACACCCACAAGCCTGCATTCACACACACACACACACACACACACACACATATATATATGAGGGTATTCAGGAATGAAGTGTTTCCATGTACTCTTTCTCTGATTGCTCATTATTGCTATATAGAAAGGCTACTGACTTTTGAAGATTAATTTTATAATCTGCCACTTTACTGAAAGTAATCATTTCTAGGATTTTTCTAGTGGAATTTTTGGTATCTCTTCTTTCCCAATTATTACTCTTTAATTTCCTTCTCTTGTCTTACTGCTCTTGCAAGAGTTTCAAGCACTGTGTTAAATAGGTGTGAAGATAGTGGACAGCCATTTCTGGTTCCTGATTTTAATGGGAATGCTTCCAGTTTTTCTCCATTTAGAATGATGTTGGCTGTGGGTTTGTTGTATATGACTTTAATTATGTTGACATATGTTCCCTCCAGTCCAATTCCATCTAGGACTTAGAACATAAATGCATGTTGAATTTTGTTAAAGGCCTTCTCTGCATCTATTGCATCTTGTCTTTGAATCCATTTATATGATTTATGACTCTTATTGACTTACATATGTTGAACCATCCTTGCATCTCTGGAATAAAACCAACTTGTTTATGGTGGGTGATCTTTCTGATGTGTGTATGTTTGCAGTTTGCACATATTTTGTTGAGAATTTTTGCATGTATGTTCATGAAGGATATTGGTCTATAGTTTTCTTTTTGGTTATATCTTTACCTGGTTTTGGTATTAAAGTGATGCTGCCTTTATAGAAGGAATTGTTTAAGTTCTCCCTCCAATTATAACTTTTTTGATATGCTTTTCTTCCCTTTATAACTTTTTTAATAAAGTAGTATTGAATATAGATCTTTAAATGTCTGGCAGAATTCTGCTATAAATTCATCTGGTCTTCGGCTTCTTTTAGTCAGGAGACTTTGTATTGCTTTTTCAACTTCCTTATGTCTTATGTGTCTGTTTAAGCTGTTGATGTCTTCTTGGTTTAGTTTCAGTGATTTCCATGCTTTTAGATACTCATCCATTTCTTTTAGGTTTTCAAATTTAGTATCATAGGTTTTTCAAGTATTCCCTTATAATGTTCTGGATCTTTTGGGTGTGTGTTGTGATGTTTCTCCTTTTGTCTTTATTTTTGTTGATTTTGAGGTACTCTTTCTTTCTTTTGGTTAACTGGGCCAAGGATCTGTCAATCTTGTTTATCTTTTCAAATAACCAGCTCTTGAATCCATTGATTCTTTGTATTCTTTTCTTTGTTTCTCTTTCATTAACTTCTGCTCTGTTTTTTTGTTTGTTTGTTTTTGCTGTTGTTGTTATTTTTTCTTCTTGTTTGCTGGGTTTGCATTGTTATTGCTTTTCAATTGTCTTGAGTTATAGTGTTAAGTCATTTATTAGCATTCTTTCTGATTTTTTAATGTAGGACTTAGAGCTATAAACTTCCCTCTAAGGACTGCTGTCAATGTGTCCCAGAGATTTTGTTGTGTTGTATTGTACTTTTCATTTAGTTCCAGGAATACTTTTATTTATTTATTTATTTATTTATGTAACACCAGGATCCAGGAAAATGGAAAGGATACACAGAAGTAAAGGAAAAGAAAGAACCTGAAAGAGGGGGATAGTAGGGAACAGATGTTACCAATTATTTTTTTCTTTTTGAAGCAGGGTCTCCCTGTAGCCCCAGCTGTCCTAGAACTCACTATGTAGACCAGGCTGACCTTGAACTCACAGAGATCTGCCTGCCTCTGTAGTCCCCCAGGTGCTGAGACTACAGGCATGGTCCACCACGCCCAGCTCTTAATTTTCCTTTGACCCATTCATCATTTAGGAGTGTGTTGTTTAATCTCTATGTGTTCATGTAGTTACTAGAATTTCTTCCAGTGTTGATTTTAGACTTTATTGCCTTGTGGTATGATAGAATGCATGGAATTATGTAATTATTTTTTATATGTTGAGGGGTTTTTTTTGTTGTTGTTGTTACCCAGTATGTGGTCAGTTTTAGAATAAGTTCCATAGGGCATTGAAAAAAAGTATAACCTTTTGTACTCGGGTGGAATTTCGATAATTGCCTTTTAGGTCCATTTCATGTATGGCATTTTTTAATTCAGATGTCTCTCTGTTTATGCTCTCACTTGGTGACCTGTCTAATTGAGGCAATGGGTTATTGAAGTCCCCTATTATTAATGAGTTGTGGTTAATCTGGCTCTTAAAGTCCTGTAGTACTATTTTTATGAAGTTGGGTGCATCAGAGTTTCATGAGTATATGTTCATGATTGTAATATCTTCTTGGTCAATTTTTCCTTTGAAGTGGCCCTCTTTATCTCCTCTGATTAGGTTTGGTTTGAAATCTATTTTGTCACATAATAGAATTACATCCCCTGCTTTTTTCTTAGTACCATTTGCTCGGAATTTTTTTTTTTTTTTTTTGTCCTTTCACCTTAAGGTAGTGTCTGTCTTTGAAAATGAAATGGATTTCTTGCATACAACAAAAAATATGGGTTTTGTTTCTTAATTCATTCAACTAATCTCTGTTTATTGATGAAAGAGTTCAGTCTATTGATATTTAAAGTTATTAATGAAAGATGTGTATTGATTCCTGTTGTTTTGATTTCTGTTTGCTTTCTTGGTGTAACTGTGTGTTTCCACAATTATACCCACAACAAGTTTCTTTCTGTTACCCCTTGGGTACAGTAGCTTCTTTCTTCAGCTCTTTGTTTTACTACAAGAACTGTCTGAAACGCTCATTTTCTGGATATGAATTCGTTCAGCCTATTTATGTCATGGAAGATTTTTCTTTCCCCTTTGACTATAACAGACTTTTTGGCTGGGCAAAGTATTCTGGGTTGGCATCTGTGGTCATTTAGAACTGGGACTACTTTGGCCCAGATTCTTCTGGCTTTTGTCCTTTGCACTGAAAAGTCAGCTCTAATTCTGATGGGATTTTCTTCATGTGTGACTTGTGTTTTTTTCTGCAGCTTTCAGTATTCTCTCTTTGTTCTGTACAATTAGTGTTTTTGCTATGATGTGCCTTAGAGAGTTTCTTTTCTGTTCCTGTCTATTTGGTGTTCTGTGTGCTTCTTATATTTGTATGGGCATATCTTTCTTTAATTTGGGGAAATTTTCTTCTACAGTTTTGTGGAAGACATGGTTCATATCATTGTCTTGAGATTCTTCTCCTTCCATATGCCTGTGATGTGTAAGTTTGATCTTTTTATTGTGTCACACAATTCCTGCATTTTCCATTCTTGTGTTTTCTTAAATTTTTCATAATCTTTACTTGAGTGGTCCAATTCATCCACTTGATCTTCCAGTTTTGATACTCTGTTTTCCATTTCATTCATCCTATTGGTGAGGCTTTCTCCTGTCATTTATTTTTCTTTTTTTTAAAGAAATTTTATTATTTTACTTTATGTGTATGAGTGTTATGTCTGCATGTCAGTAAGTGCGCCCATGTCGTGAAATGCCCGTGGAGGTCAGAAGAGGCTGTCAAATCCCTGGAACTGGAATTATGGAAAGTTGTTAGCGGCCATGTGGGTGCTAGGATTCAAACCCGGATCTTCCGCAAGAACAGTCAGTGTTCTTAACTGCTGAACCATCTCTCCATCCCTCTCCTTTCATTTCTAAATGGCTTATTGAGTGTTTCACTTCCTTCTTCATGTCAACCTGAGTATTCGTCAACATTTCTAACTCTTTTCTGAATTCATTCAGAAGTTTATCCCTATCTTCTTTCAGCTCTTTGATTTCTTTGTTTATGTGTTCTTTAAATTCACTGAATTTTTTTATCATGTTTATAATTGTTCTTTTGAGTTCCATGTCCCAGGACCTAACTGAGCTTGAGCACAAGGGACAAAATATTGGCCCTTTGAAGGTCCTCTGAGCACATAACTAAAGGCCTGTAGGTGTGGTGGTTGAACACTGTCACCCGAGTTCTCTTAGGGTCTCTTGCTCCTGGCACTATTAGAAAAAACATATAACACAACTTAATCTGAATTTTTCTTAGTTTATATTTAAGGCAGGGGAAACACAGTAACTTACAAAGGTGCACATGCAGCATCCAGTTCCACAAAGGTGCACAGCAGCTCAGTGGCCTGCTGTTCCAGATGACTTCCACACCCCACCCACAGTCTCCTTTAGCTTTCGCCCATGTCTCATGGGCCTGCAGTCTTGCCCCAGGTAGGTTAATGCCCCCTCTCAAGTCTTGCATGCTTCCAACATGAGGCCAATGCTTCTCCCTCCCCTTCTAACTCTCTGCAGCCAACTCTCCACAACAGATCCTGCCCCTCAGAAGAATAAGTGCCTTTCGTCCAACTTCTACAATCGTTCTGCCAATCTTCCCCTAAGGTCCCTGAGCCTGGGAGGGGGTGACAGATGTAGGGGATCTCTCTTGTATCATGGCAAGATAGTGACTTCTTTGGCCTCCTCATTATTCGTCTTCAAGCTGTGGACATTGATCTATCTCAGTGGTGTTTCTTCTACTCTAAAGACAAATGGAAGGAAGTAGACACATTAAACAAACGTGAGTGTAAATACAAATGCCTACAGAATATCCCAGTAGGTGTACTGTACTCATTAAACAGTATACTTGTAATGGCTTCCCCACAAGGGCCTTTGGCCTTTCTGGACACAGGGGTTTGGCCTGGTCTACAGGACCAGATGGGTGCTCCACCCTAGAAGCAGGCCTTTTCCAATTAGAAATTTGTCAGTTGTACATATGTCAGTCCAGCCATTGTAGCATTTGTAGGCATTGCTTTGCATATCCATAGTGTTCATCACACAGGGTCCATTGTTGAATAGAGGCATAAGGGATCCTTTCATCCCCAGCCATCTACATAGCACCTTCTGGTATTACGAACGTCATCCATCCAGTCACATGGAGTTTTTGGCTTAGTCTCAGCTCCATCTTTTCTTTTCCTCCCATGTTCACATCATGCAGTGTCCTCAGCAACATGGCCTTACAGACCTTTCTAGTGTACAACCAACATTAGTGTCAATAGCCTTGGTGAATTTGAGGACCTCAAGGATCTCTGTCTGACCAATAGCTCATACTGGGACAACCTACCCCTGGTACTGTAGATTTTCTTTACAGTTGTATAGTTTGGGAGCCTCTATTTTTATCTTACCCAACCATAAATCTCCCAAGAATCTTACAGCTTTAGCTGGCCTTGGTTTCTTCAAGAATCTTTCAAATGGGTTTCACATCTGTAAAACACTCAAAGGAAAGTTAACATCATATACTAAATCAATCATAGACAAGGTCTAACACAGAATGGAAAGGTTTTATCCATTAGTATTAAATGTTTTCTCCATAGGTCCTTTTTAGGTACAATAGCATGGATAAGAGGCATTAATTTGGTTAGTTCTTTACTATCTTTAGTTACCCCTTTGGAGTCATTTTGCACTTGGGGGATTTTACATGGAGTCCCTTTGTATTTTTTTATTCTTGATACACTTACAGGTTTGGCTTCAGTTGCCTGACCCTGCACTGGGCTAAGGAGGCAGGGGATTTCTCCTGTTCCTGCTACACCTGTTGGTTCCCTGAGTCAGGCAGGCCCAGGGTCTGCCTCCTGAATGTAGCCATATCTGTCTTCTCTCCATTGACCACACCTGGCTGCTGGGGGAGACTTTGTTGAGAAAAACTACCTCCACCCCTAGTATAGCCTTTATCAGAAGAGAAATGTACCTTATTTAATATTTTCAGATCTTAACCACCCCTGGGACAGTTTTTATCCTTTGAATGCCTTTTTAAAACTGTTCTGGTTTTAACACCTTCCAGAAACTCCTTATTGCCGAATTTGGTTTTCTATCAACTTTTTGAGTATTTGGGCTCAACATAAGTCTTGCCACTTGTGTCTTTGAGTAACCCAAATGGGCCAGTTCTTCTGTGTAGTCTTTGTTAAATCTCTTGTAAGGTGTTCTGTTAGTCTATAGGCAGGTTTCACACGATGGTCAGAGTCACTTAGATCTGCTAAAGCCTCTCTCACTTTACAAAGATCCTGTCCTATTAAAGGGCTTAGCAAAACCATTAAAGCTCCATATCATTTTTGAGGTCCTAGTTTAATTAAGTTTTCCTTCATTTCTCTGATAAACACAGTCTTATCTGGTCCAGTAAACTGGACATTATATATTGTTTTTCTCATCCTAGTTCTCTCAGTAATTCATGCCCCTCCTTTATAGTCCTCCAGCCCCTGCTAATTATGTTAGTCTCCCTTGGTGACAACCATGTGTCCTTAATGCCTCCAACCAGCCGCTCCATTAAGGACTGCTCCCTGCTGCACTGGCCTAGGTTGAACAGCCTATATCGCAAGGATGAATGGGTGGTTATGTAACTCAGCTGTGAAGCTTCAGAAGGCCTTAGACTGACATTATTTGCTCCCATATCCCACACCCTTAGGAGCCATGTGGTAAGGGGCTCTTTGATTGCTTGCTTGTAAGTTTTTCTTAGATTTAATAGTTCCAGTGTGGAGTATTTTCTATCTACAGTACTATTAGCTTTTTTTTTTCCTTTTTGTATCAAAGGTTGGATCTGAGGGACAGCCTTAGCCACTTTCATTTTTAGGTCATTTCCGTTTTTCATTATGCTCTGTTTTTCCTGGGGTCCTTTGACCTTACACAAGTTAAAACATCCCCTTTTTATTCCTCTCTCTCTCACGTTCTGTAACTGAATTTGCCAGGACCTCCCTATCCTTTTCAGCTTCCCCTGCTTTGGGCAAATCTTTTATTATGAAAAGTGGCCATGCCCCCTTTCTGGGTTCTCTGCTTGTGTTCAAGGCCTGTAAAAGTTTTTCTAGCCTTTCTATAACATATTTTATCAAATTTTCATATACCCACAACTGGGCTATTTCCCCACATTTACATTACATAACTGTGGCCCATGGTTCTGTATGGCTGGCTCCTTTTTAGTTATATATTTTATAATCCATTGTAAGATCCACATCAGTGCAGCCATTGGCTCTCTAGCTTTCTCCAAACACCGTGGTTTGTCATTCCCAGTCCCATCATCCTGCTGGCTTGAGCCAATTTGTCACCAGAGTTCTCTTACTGTCCCTTGTTCCTTGGTGCTATTAGACAAACCGTAAAACACACCTTTATGTGAATTTTTCATAGTTTATGTTTAAGGCAGGGGAAATAGAGTAACTTAAAAAGTTCTGCTCTGTGACTCAGTGGCCCCAAGAGAGTAAAAATGAAAAAGGAAAAAGTTGGGAGAAGAGGATTGGGACATGTGAGTATATATTTGGAAGGACATTTCCAGGACACAGTGACACATTGAAGTTTCAGTGGTAATGGGAGGTTTGTGTGTGCTGCCAGCCATTTTGGTGATGTCAATAACAAAACTGTCAATCAAGTCACATGGTTATCCCTGTATTGATGATATCATCATCCAAGAAGTTAACCAGGCCATAATGAGCCAAATGGCAACAAAACCACATGGTTATTGTTTTGTCTTTGGTGAACTCAGCTCGATGATTAAATGAGCCAGTCCCCAATGAGGGCACTAGTCCCTGTGGTCTGAATAAATATTACATCAAATTAAGAGCTGGAGAGATGGCTCAGTGGTTAAGAACACTGGTAGTTCTTGCAAAGGACGTGGGTTCGATTGCCAGCACCCACATGGCAGGTAACTACCTTCCATAACTCATGTTCCAGGGGATTCAGCATCCTCTTCTGAATTCCACAGATGCTGTCAGCGACACAAGTGTACTTACATACATGCAGGCAATACACTCATACAAAGGAAATAAAAAATAAGCAAAATATTTTTAAAAAATCAAGTTAGTATTAGATTGATATGGAAGTAAAAATTACACCCAGGATGTAGATCCAAATAGCAAAGCAAAGAAACAGGCAGAAGTCCAGGGTTTCAACCAAGCAAAAAAGAGTTCATGTCTTGCTACCTATTGTAATCTGTTGTAATTTGAACTGCAAATGATTCCATCTGGAAGCACATGTTCCATCATGGCATAGTTCATGACTATCCATCTTAGCTGGATTTTAATCTCCTTTAAAAAACAGCTTCTTATAAACAGTTTACCTTGATACAATATTAGCAGCATCATGTGTGGCTTTATTTAGTTAAGAGAGCAACTATCCACTGTCAGTGCCCAAGATTATGGTTGAGAAGCCCAAGCCCCTTTGTTGGCTCTTTTCCCTTTTTCAAGACTTAATGCAAAGATGCCCAGGTTTCCTGAACAAAGCCCAGTAGAAAAGGAAGAAGGGTGATTCCTGTGCTCAGTAAGAGAAAAATATAGAGTTAAATTCAACATTATTTCTTTCCCACCAGTAGCTACTAGTCAAAAAAGCCAGAGAAAGAAAATAATTGTTTTGTTTTGTTTCCTTTGTTTTTCCACAGTCAGGCTAATACCAAAGTTTTTTTCTCATTTTTCAACAAACTTTTAAAGTAGTGTAAAGCTTTTTCACATTGCAGCTGATGTTACCTTTGGATGTCAACTGTGTCTTAAACAACTGGGCTCAAAGGGCTAAAAGTCAAGCTAAAATGTTCAGCTACACTGAGGGTTTTAGTGACCTCCCCAACATCTCCTTAGTCACTTTGAACCAGAGTAGCAGAAGTGAAAAGATAACTATAGCTGGGTGAAATAAAAAAAAAAAAAAAAACAATTGTTCCTGCTCTGCAGTAAAATTTATATTTTCCTAGAGCCATCAAAGAAGAGACAGATAAAGCCACCTAGCTATAGAATTTCCATCACACTTAGTGCATGGAGGTGGGCAGTCCATGTTCCAGGAGTCAGGGGCACCCTGAATTGTTGGTTGTGTTCCTCTGTCCTTTCACAGTTTGGTCAAGGTTTATACTGACACTTTGATGAGTTGATGATCCTCAGAGGGGATTCCAGATGACCCCCCATCTCTTGAACGTGGCATGTAATCTGTCTAGGATTTGAGTTCAGTTTCTCAGCTAATTCAAGAACTGAAAGATAGGAAAAATCTGAGACCATCAGAGAGCACAGTCAAACAAAATTTTATTGAAAGATAAAGAATCAAACCCACACAAATAAAGGATCACACATACATACACACATACAGAAAGATGAAGCTCTCCACAAATGAAGAAGCAACCCAGAAACGGATTATGAAAGTTTAGTGACTTCCCCTACCCTAATTTTGGATTTGTCAACTTAAAGAAGAGAAGGCTGATGGGTCATGGCCAAAAACTGAGATATCCAGCACTTTGTGACTCTTAGAAGATCAGCTGAAGGGGCCTTGTTGGAGTTAAAAATGACAATCCTAACAGAGTCCAAGAAGAATCAGGAAGTGTACCATGTTTATTACTTCTCAGTGGCCCTGTCAGTGTCCCTTACAGAAAAGATCATAGAAGGATTGCTTAGAAGATACTGTAGAATACGATCTTAAACATGTAACATTGAAATTGGGAGCAAGTAATTGTATTCCCCATGGAATGGCTTATTACGTGTGGTTTTGCATACTTACTCTTAGTACCCTGAAAAAAATGATGGAAAATATCCCTTAAAACAATCATTGAAACATAGCAACTAAGTTAATGATTACTTATGAATAAATGAAGGAAATGAAGTGGAAGCATGGAGAAATCGAAGGAAAGAGGAGAGTAGTTGATCAACTTAGAAATTATTTCTTTTGCTAGTTCTTTTGAAAGAAGGTTTTAAGTGAAAAGAGATCATATTTAAGAAAACCCATCACTGTTTGTTGTGTAACTTCTAAGCTCGGTATTCTTTGTTCATTTCACTGAGTCTAAGGTAATTTATTTTTTCCTTACATTATGTGCTTGAAATTTGAGTATTCACTGTTCACATAATGTGAAAATACATAGGTTTTAGCATTCTATTCACAATTTTATTAAATTTTTACATGTGTTAACCATAAAGTTCAAAATATAGAAAATTCCTGTTTGCTTAAGTGGCTCTCTGTGAACCACACACTAGCTATGTCCCTCTCTTTTTTCATCCATACAGACATCAATGTTTGCTTCTGTCCAAATCAAGTGTTACAGAATTTTTCAGTATTTCATAAAGTCTAATCTCAGTCTAAATTTACTTTTTTATTTAAAATAAGAAATAAAATTTATCAGTCAGTAATTTCTTTCCTAATCTTAACACCTTCTACCAATTTCATATTTCATTTGCCTATTTTTAAATGAGGTTATTGGTTCTACTTCTGTTGAGTCGTATGTATTCTTTATAAATTTGGGTCATTTTCCCACTTTTACACTACCACCTTCACACTTACCTGGCTGTCATATGTTAATCATTATTCATCTGCCTCTGTGTTTTCCAGGTCAAGTACCAAACAACCAAGGAGAGCTTTATGCCCTAGGGCTGTTGAAATTGTAACCAATCAAAAGGCTACCTGGTTTGTTCCTTTCTGTAGAAACCCAAATAAAGACTCCCATAGTTTCTCTCTCCCCACTGCCAAACAGTGGGAGACACCCATAGTAGACGTGGCAGCTCCATTGAGTGGCCTCTCAGAGGTGCTGAATTCTCCCCAGACAGCTATGAAAAAAAAAAAAAAATGTCAGTACCTTTCCAGCTTCAGTATCTGAATTTCCATCTTGCCTCTTCATGTCACCACTCCTAAGGTAATTTGTGTTTGTTACTTGGTTTTATTAGGCTATGTGTTAGGAAATAAATCTTATTTTCAATCATGAAAGAACATGAAATGCAAAAATTTGTTAATGTTTAATGATAAAATATTTAAAATTAATAGCATATTACTTATAACTTACTGTTTCACATATAGATTCATGAATGCGTGTTCAAATATAAATCTAAGTATATTATAATTGCTAAATTTCATGACTATTTAAAAGGTAGAAATAGTCATTTTCTTTTCTGCATTTTAACTGTTGCTATCTAATTTTCTTAATAAGGCAAGCCTTGATTTTATTACTTTATTGTTAAAAAAATGTGACATTAATTTTCCTCCCACGTTCTTTCATTGCTGATCCCTTGCAGTAATTAATCTAGTGCATTAAAGATGTCTTCTTACTTCTCTGTATTACTAGTCTGAGATTTGTTTTTTCAGATAATTCAAAACAGCATGCTTTAAAATATAAATCTGAAACTTCACTGTCTAAAATTTAATGTGTATAAACTGAAAGAAAAATGGCGAATCAAATCATCCCCCCAAAAGCACATATGTCCCCTTCTCCTTTCCTCTCGTTCCTATTTCAGGCCCCATCATGCCCTCATTGTAGCTGGAATTACTGCAAACATGGAGTGGGCTAGTCAAATTCTATTCATCCAAAAAATTTAGAACAAATATCTACTACTATAACAAAACACGTAAGTAGTGGCAATATATAGAATTACCTTTGCCGTAGAAACCTACCCTTTTTGTCCCTTCTTTTTGTTCTTTTAGAGAGGACTAAAGACATAAGCAACCATGCCCAGCTGAAATGCAATTTTAAGGCAAACATTAAAGTAAAATTTTTTATTTTAAAGTATAATAATTAGTTATTATAGTTACTTTATTTCCTTTTTCACAGCACCATAAACTTGACTCCGAATGAAAGCCAGTGACGAACAGAAGAAACCCTGACACGGCATCAGGACAGAAGGCCAGACCTTGGTGTGTGATTTCTTGCTTCCTCGCTTCCTTTTTAGTTTTGTGGAAACACATTCTTGTTTTCATCAGACTAAAAATATTTCTCTTAATACCAAAATGTATGGCTTCTCCCTAACTTCTCAGCAGGCTTTTTGTTTGGCTAGTGCTGAGTTTCAAAATGAAGTTAATAGCCAGGCCTGGTGGCACACACCTTTAGTCCCAGCACTCAGGAGGCATAGGCAGGTGGATCTCTGTAAGATTGAGGCCATCCTAGTCTACATAGTGAGTTCCAGGCCAGCTGAAGCTACAGGGAGACCCTATCTCAAAAAGAGAAAAGCAAACACACAACAGCAAAAACCAAAAATCAAAATGAAATTACTGTGCAAAATTTCATATTCTTTTTCTTATTGGAGATATCATTTTGTCAGTTTCCTAGACTTATAAGCTGACTTATGTAAGTTCAAAATATGTGCTTGGTATTTTATCGAACATATCACATGTTTTCTGCAGAAACAAATATGCAAGTAATTTACTGCTAAGTTTTTCAGGGTTTGAATTCTTACATGTTTCCAACCTAGCAAATCAATATAAATAAGAGGATTAATACTAGGTTCATTGTGTAAACTTTATCAAATTGAGATTCCTTTGAAAATTAAAGTGATTTCATTAAATACTGTGACAGGACATCAGTTTTAAACTTGGATTTCTCACAAAAAAAATAAGATTAGATAAAAATCTCATTTGTTGTCATACATTCCCACGTTTTGTTTATGTTACTTCTGAATACATAACCATGCAATAATAAGGTGATCACCACAGTTAAATACAGCCTAAGAAGGAAAAATGGTGTGCGTAAATATATGTGCTTTTGAAAGATCAGAAAAATACCTTAAAATTATGTTAGCTATAAAGCAAGGTTAGAATGGAAAGAGAAAGATAGAATCCAGACATCTTTAAATGGCCTTACTTTGTAAACTAAATTCTATAGGCAGTTAAAAGAATCATATATTTACTCAACATAAATATTTATACTTTATTTCCTAAAAAACAATTCTAAATGAAAAGAATGAACCCAAATCTTCAGAGAAGGCACCAAAGCCTTTTCTAAATCCTTAAGAAGTATGTAAAGTTACTGTATATTGTTGACATCTTCCTTTGAGTCTATTTCCATAAGAACCAAATGGTCCTGGAAAAAAAAATCAGTAGATGTGTTTCAGATATATATTTAATTGCATGGTGATATATAAAGCCTTTAGAATTATATGTTTATCACTCACAAAGATACAATGAGGCTTTTTTTGCTATTGGCAATTGATATTGTTTACAAATAATCCTGTATCATAGCATATTTTTTTGAAATATTAGAGTAAAAAGTTCTACTCTTACTATTCTAAATCAGTTCTGCACTATACCATACAATTTGCAATTTAAAATATTATTGAATGAGCTGAATATGTTTTTAAAAAGAATTATTACCTTCAGAGTTAGAGCAATTTTATTTATCTTCTTTCAATCACTGAAAATTTGTTTTGTATATATTTCTTAACTTAGGATGTAAAAATAATTTAGATTAAATCATATAACTATAATGGAATAAAGTGACGAATATAAAACTTACATTATAAGCCACATTGTTTAGCAGATATATTGTCAATGAGAGCTTGAATTATAAAATGGTATTTTTTCCCTCAGAATTACAATGTAATCCTTGGTTATATATCTGTAATTTAATTTACTGTGACATATTTGTTGAGTAAAATATTGATAATATATTTATACATTCTTTGCAATAAGTAGGCTTTGTAATCCTATTTGAATCAGTTCATATGTCATTGGTTGTACAATAACTTTTATTGTGTCTGTAAAGTAGCTTACAAAAACAATGTGTCTGTCTGATTACTACCTAATATTAAAAATATTTTGATTTAATAGTGGAGCATTGTCTTTATATTTTTTTATCCCTCATTAGCTTTGCCCAGGTCTGTCTGCTCTTCAATTTCTTGCCCTCTTCTTTGATTATTGTTGTTACATATACATATTTACATATAAATATACACGCATAAGTATGTATAGAAAATTCACTGAGTATATTTAGTGGTGCTCATGTGTACCTATTTGGGGCTCCCCATTTGGAATTTGATAAACACTCAGGAAGCTAGTTATTGGAGAACACTGATTTCCCTCCCTCAGCATCCATTGGCAACTTGTCATTGTTCATCTTGTCATGAACACTTGACATTCCACCCATCTACCTTGGCTTGTCAACTGGTATTGTCATTATGCAGATTTTGTTAGATTACCATACTGTGGAGATTTCATTGTTGTATCTTTCCTATCATGTCTAGAATGCCCTAACTAACAGCAGATGACATATCCCTCTGGTTCTTACATTCTTTCTATACCCTCTTTCCAACCCTTCTGAGATGTTCCCTGAACCTTAGGTGTACAGGTCTTATTGGAGATATATCACTTAAGGCTGGGCACCTCACGGTTACTTGTTCTCTGCATTTGACCAGTTGTGGAACTTTGTAATAGTCTCCATCTTTATGCCTAAAGAAGCTTCTTTGATATGCTTTGATAAGTCTATTGGCAGCTAGCATAGGCTCTTCTAACACAATGAGATCTAATCAAGCCAGATCAGTTCCAGCTCAACTGTTCCAAGTCCTGTGTCTGAAGTATATTGTGTATCCAGCAACAGCATCTTATCATCAAGTTCTGGAAGACAGACAAAGGCTGTGACAATAGCTTCTATTATTTTTGGAGTCTCTTGGAATACTCTAGACAACACCTCCATGGGAGACTTCTCATGCCTGGCACTGTGATTTTTGTTATATAGCCAACTTTTTACTATACTATAAACTGACTTTGTTGAGAAGCACTGCTGACAGATGTCTACCTCTAAGAGTTATTAATTTATTTCCCTTACTGCTTCATAAAAGTAAATGCTTACTTAACTTGAAGACAGCTAAAGAAAGAGGAATGTGTCTGATATTTTCCCTCATTTTCATAATGCAGGGTTTTAATTTATCTAATAAAAGTGTTTCAATTGAGGATGAATTATTTTCTAGAAATATTCTTTTAAAGAGAGATTGGATCTGCCAAAAAGGCAATTTTAAAATATGGATTTAATTTACTTAATGAATTGGAAAATTAAGATGAACAAAACAATAGGCTAAAGATACTGTGTCATTTCATTAATAAGAAATGGTATCTAAGCTGGGCAGATGGCTGAGTGATTAAAAGCACCGGTTGCTTTAAAAGAGGATCCTTGTTCAGTTCCCAACACACACATAGTTGCTAACAACCTTCTGTAACTCCAGTTCCAGGGAGTCCAACACCCTCTCTGCTCTGCCAGCATTGTACACATGTGGTGCACATGCATGTAGGGAAAACACTCATATACATAAAAGAATAAATAAATGAAAATTAAATGAAAAATAAACAGAAACTATCCATTACTGAGGGATGTTATTAGAGTTAAGTCGAATTATTGGCAACTGATTACTTCTGGGTGAGGAAGAGCTGATCTTCTCAAAGAAGGGGATCTAGATAGCCTGACTATACCTCAGTGGTTGAACTTGCAGTGAGGGAAGTCTGGGGACACTAACTTGACATGATGGCCTTAACACAAATGACTGAATGTATAAATTACAGTGGGGGGTGCTATGGGAGAGTGCCAGTGGAGAAGGGGTTATAAAGATGATTAAGATTAAGATGTACTGTATGAAATACATGAAAATTCAATAAAAATTACAAAAAATGTATTATGTAATTTAACTACATTAACAAAAATGTAAGTTTTTCTAATTATCTTATTCTTGTAACCCCAGTAGATGCCAATGTTTGGTTTTTCTTAGTTGAAATTCTAAACTTAACTTGCTAAATTTACCTCTTAGTCTAGGAGTATGGCTGAGTATTAGACCACTTGCCTAGAAAATACAAAGCCCTTGTTTCAATCCCCAGCATCACCCAAAACTAACATAACAGCAACAATATATGGTGTGTTTAAACTTTCTTACAGGCTCATATGAGACATAAATGATCATGTAATAAGGCCAGTGTGACCTAGTGTGTTTTAAATTGTTCATTATGATAGAATAAACAGCACTATAAAACATTTGAATTCTCAAACATTTTATTAGGACATTAAAGTGTTAATGAGAAAATAAAGGTAACTGTTCTGAGCTTATTGCTTAAACTTCAGGTGGCATTTATTTTGTTACTGGTAGGCTAGCAGAACAGAAGTATTTTTAAATAAAGGATAAAATTGGAAGCATAAGCTAGTCATGTGTTAAAAGATTATTTTACTTGTTGACTTTTTATATAAATCAGGTCTATTGCAGCAAACCCCAAGAGCAAGATGAGTGCACTGCAGTGCTATTTCTTTTGTTAAAGAGAGAGAGTTGGTTGTTAATAATGGAGAGAATGGTATCTTGCAGGCTGACCAGTCAAGCATTGAAGAAAAATGACTCAATATATTTAAAAAATCTGTGCAGTTTCTCTCCAATTATTTTTTAATGTGCCTTTTGACAAATTGTCAGGAGTGAAAGTTAGGAGACTTTTTTTATGACCATTACATTTTGTATCCTGTCAAATGATGAGTAGCTGAGTTCTGAATAGGATTGCGGACATGAGAAAGATTTGCAGGGTGGAATTATGAACTACAGGGCATGCACTTTTTTGACTGTAAACAAACCTGAAAGGTGATATGAGTCAGGATCAAAAGATCTTCAAACTGAACACATGCTGCTGTTGGAAAGAAAATTTAAATACAGTTATAATATATAGAAGCCAAAGTTGAGAAACCCTATGGGTTACCAAAACAATGACTTTACCCTATGTGTTTGTCAGCTTCTTTTCAGTGTATCAAAATACCTGACATACTTTCATTAAAATGGTAAAGGTTCATTTTGGATTTTAGTTTTGGAGATTTTGGATCATGAAGTGGATGGACCCTTTGCTTTTAGGCCTCTCTGATAATGTAGCTGTATAGCATGGGCAGCACGTGATGAGGCACACTGTACACCTTATTGCTGGCAGGCAAATGAGAAAAAGGGACTGTCTGGTGCCCATTTCCCATCAGTAACAATCTCTGTATGGCTATAAATCTATACACAGCACCTCTTGATGTTTCTGTCCTCTCCTGCAATATATCTTGCTGTGGTGGATATTTTAATATTTTGGCATGTAAGGGATGTTCAACACCTGGACTGTAGCACCTTGTCAAAGCCATATCATTGTACTTAATTATGAAAGATTAGATTTGTGTATATATGTCTATATGTGCATAAACATGCAATTTTATATACTAATTTGTGATTATGCATTATAATACTAATTGTAGTCTGTCAGTGAATATAAGGCATATATATAAAATATTACAGGAGTTTTATTCTTGTATTTTATCTTAAAAGATGAACAATTAACTGCCTAAACAGAAAAGAACATTATAATCATGATAAATGCTATTTTTGATGTAATTTTTAGAGTTTATACTTTGGTGCTTAATTGAACTAAAACAATTCAATTTGTCTCATTTCTTTATTCATCAGACTCTGGACTAAACTGAAACTAGTATACCCGTGTTGTTCAGTGCCACGGAGGTCAGAAGAGGGCTTTGGATTCCTCTGGAACTGGAGTTAAGGATGGTTCATAGCCGCCATGTTGGTGCTTGGAATCAAACCCAAGTCCTCTGCAAGAGCAGTCAGTGGTCTTAACTGCTGAGCCATCTCTCCAACCCCCTTATTGATTTTTTTCAAAATCACTTCCACATACAAAAACTTGAGATTACTTTCTCTTTAAAAATATCTTTTCTGAAGACACAATAGTGATAACATTTTTCAATAATATTGTCTGACACAGATTGTACATAAAATGACAAAATACTTTCTAATAAGCCAATACCTGATACATCACCATCATAGACTAAAATTTGAAAATTATCTTTAACTGGACAAGTTCTAATTGGTAGGTAGCCATAGAGAAGATACTTTAGTGGACAAGGGGATAACTTTAAATACATATTAAGCATACTGGAAAAATTTTAGATGCTTTATTATATAGTCTTCATATGTTTTATATGAAATAAGGTTGTTATTGTCTTTTTTCAAATAAAGTTTTCACATTTGAGCAGTTATTTTTCTTTTCCTTACATATGAAAGAGAAAATGAAACTCATCTTGGCATACAGTTCATTCTGAATCACATGAATTAAGCTAACATTTGTTTTGTACAAATATGAAAACAATTCCTTCTAAGTCATCATAAAATAGTTCTTCATAAAGATACTGTGTTTTTTATCTGAAATTCCATCTTGTCATTTCACTATACTTTGTTAAGGAAATTCAAAATGAAACCCAATGTCCCTTGAAAGG
>NW_008360303.1:4804905-4815956 GCF_000622305.1 Nannospalax galili
TACGTCTGCCTTTCATTTCAGATAATATGCTAGGAGAGCTAACATTCTTCCATACATAATCGAAATTCAGTAAATGAAGTTAAATCTATTAGCTAAAGACACAGACACATATTGCTTCAAACCATTTAATTTAAATCACCAATTAAAAGCAAATTCTTATGCTCTAACATCACACAAATCCAAGTGATGACTCTAATACTATTATTATTATATCCCTTCACCACAGCTTTGAAAAAGTTAAAGTTTGGGCTGTATAAATGGCTTAGTGATTAAAAGTGCTCTTGCAGAGAACCTAGGTAAATTTCAATCACATCACCATATGACAGCTAACAACCATACGAAACTCATGTTCGATGAGATCTGAGACCCTCTTTGGGCACCCACAGGCATGGACATTTATATGTATATAGGCATAACACTCATACACTTAAAAATAAGCAAATAAGTAAATAAATAAATATTTAGTTTTAAAAAGTTAAGGTTAAGAACAAAGCTCTTTTGTACCTACGACACAGAAAAGTGAACTGAAGTGTATCATAAGTCAGTATGTATACTAGACAATGTGACTGTATCAAATTTGAATAGATGAAAGATTGTATCCTGACAGTAACTCGTATAAATGTTTTGTTTTTGGAAAGCTAATTTCACTTTCTTTTTATCTCCAATATCAATATGAAAATGAGCACACCAGTATGTTCTAGTGAAGACAATGTGTAGTAATGACAAAGCTCAGAGTGTAGCATACAAAGCTACAATAAATACCAGGCATTATTTCAGCATCATCAATATTTAATTTAAACTGTATATATGAATATTTTTAGAATGAACTCAAACTGTTTGGTTGAATATTCACCGTGTGTAAAGTCTACCCACTTTTATGAAGGTGAGCTTCTAGCCTATGTCATCTTCATGTTTTCTGGCTGGTTTTATTGCTATACACAATTCTGCATATTAATATGAGATTATCTCAAAATAATTAAAGTTGTTTGCATTTTCTCATGAATCAGCTTATGCTTGAAAATATTTTTTGAGAAAAATATAAAACTATATATTTCATGCCTGAGTATTTTCTAGAGTGTCACAGAGAAGAAATAACATCTGATTATTCTACAGAAACTTCAAAAGCCAAAAGGACCTGGAAAGATGTATTTCAAGTTCTTTAAGGCCACAACTATTAAACCAGACTATTATAACTAGCAAAACTATTTATTAAAATAGTTGAAAGAAACATTGAAAACTTCTATGATGGAACACATCAAAGTAACCTAACATCTCAGCCAGAGAATGATGAAAACAATAGTCTCAAAAGAAAGATGAGCATACCCAAAGGTCATAAGGAATAAATAAACAACAGAAAGACAGCTGAATAAAGATGTCTAAGAAACAAAGAAAAAAAAGTGACAGGAAGTAATATACATTTCTCAAAATAACTCTGAATTTTAAGTTTCATACCCAAAATACAACCAGCATATCTTTTTGTTGTTGTTTTGCGGTTTTGTTTGTTTGCTTGTTTGCTTTGATACACAGTCTTACTGTAGCCTTAGTTGACCTGGAACTCTCTAAGTAGAGCAGGCTGGCCTTGAACTCACAGAAATTCACCTGCCTCTGACTCCTGAGTGCTGTTATTAAAGGCATATTCCACCATGGCCAACTAGCTAGCATATAATATTAGAAAACAGAATCAAACATTTTACTGCCTCACAGAAACTTACTTCACCACCAAAGATAGATACTGCAGTAGAGTAAACGTATGGTAAAAGATATTCTAAGAAAATGGAATTAAGAAACAAGCAGGTGTAACAATCTTAATAGCTGACAATATAGGCTTTAAAGCAAAAGGATAATAAAAAAGGAAATTCACTTCATACTTATCAAGGGAACAATTAAGAGGACACAAGAATTCTAAATATATAAGCACCCAAAACAGGTGCAGCCAGTTTCATAAAAGAAATATTACTAGGTGTGAAACCACAGATTAACTCAAATGTAGTGACAGAGAGTGACTTCAATAAGCCAGCCACTCTCACAAGTAGATAAGTTCTCTAGTAAAACACTAAACAGAAATCATTGGAGTTGATTAACATTATAAATGGAACTAATGGACATCTGCAGAACATTCCTCACAATCAATCATGAATACATTCATCTTAGCAGCTCATAGAACTACCTCCAATATTGATTGTATATTATGACATAAAACAAGTCTCAGCAAATCTAGGGAAATTGAAATAACAACCTGTATTCTACCTTACCACAATGAAACAGCTAGGTATCAACAGCAAGAGAAATCACAAAGTATAAAAACAATAGAAATGAAACAACACACTACAGAAAGATGAAGGGCTCAAGAAGGAAATAAAAAGATATTTCTAGAACTGAATTAACAGTAAAGCATGACATACAATAATCCATGAGGCATAATTTTGGCAGTCCCAAAGGAAAGTTTAAAGAACTCAGTTTCTACATAAAAATTAAGAACTCTCATAACAATAACTTAATTATGTACCTGAATGCTTTGGAAAAAGAAGAAACTAACAAACCCTCAAACATTAGATGGGAAGAGGAAATTCTAATTAGGGCTGAAATTAATAAACTGAAAGGGGAAAACACAAATAATCAATGAAATAAAGACCTGATTCCTTGAAAATATAAACAATATTGAGAAGCCCTTAGTTAAATTAACCAAAGGAAAGAGAGGATTTAAGTCCAAGTTTTGTAAAATTAGAGACAGAGAGATTACAACAGGTATCATTGAAATTCAGGAAATCACAAGGACATATTTTACAAGCCTACATTCCATAAAATTGGAAAATATAAAAGAAATGTATAAATTCCTAATGTATAAAGCATACAAAGTTGAACCAAGATGCAATAAATAACTTAAACAGATGTTTAACCAGCAATCAGACTGAAGCACAATTAAAAGTCTATTACTAAAACAGCTCAGGAACAGATGGGCTCCCAGTAGAATTCTACTAGAACATCAAAGAATTAACAAGGATACTACTCAAATTTTTCCATGAAATAGAAAAAGATAAGCTTCCAAACTTTTTTATGTAGCTAACAGTGCCCAAATATCAAAATCCAGATAAAGACCCAAAACACATACACACACACACACACACACAGAGAGAGAGAGAGAGAGAGAGAGTGGTGTCTGGGGAACTGAAAGAAAAAGTAGAGAGAGAGAGAGAGAGAGAGAGAGACAGAGAGAGAGAGAGAGATACAGATCAAGCTCCCTGTTCCCTGCAAAAATTCTCAGTTAAATTCTGGTAAAACAAGTTCAAACTCATAGCAAAAAGATTTTCACCATTATCAATTTTGTTTCATTGCAGAAATGAAGAGATGGTTTAATCTACTGAAACCAATAAATTTTATCCATCACATAAATAGAACCTATGCAGGAATTACATGATCATCTGATTAGAAAGACTAGAAATTTGAGAAAAATCTGACAATACTGCTTGATAAGAGTCATGAAGAGGCTTTGGATGGAACAAGCATAACTCACCTTAATAAAAACCATGTATGACAAACATATACCACCAATATACTAATTGGAGAAAAAGTTATAGTATCCCAACCATGATCAGGAACAATAAAAGAGTGTCTACTCTCTCCTCTACTATTTCAATACAGTGCTTAAAGTCTTAGCTAGAGAAAAACCAGAAGAAGGAAATAAAAGGGATACAAATAGACAGGGATTCAAAATATTCTTACTTGCATATGATGTGATTATATACATGAGATCTTAAAAACTCTACCAAAAATATATTAGATATGATACGCAATCAGAAAAATGAGAGTCTACAAAATTAACATACAGAAATCAGTAGCTTTCCTATATAACAATGACAAATACATTTCAAATGTATTCCGTAAACAGTTTCATTCACAGAAGACAGAGAGAGAGAGAGAGAGAGAGAGAGAGAGAGAGAATTAAAAAAATATTTAGGGGTAAGCTTAAGCAAATAATTAAAGATTTATACAATAAAAATGTTGACACCAAAGGAAGAAACTGAGAAATACAACAGAAGATGGAAATATGGCCCCTGTTCATATATTGAAAGAATTAGTATTGTGAAAATTGCCAAGCTACCAATAGCAATCAATGTAATCCCAATCAAAATTCCAAGCTAGGGGCCTGGGGAGATAGCTGAGCAGTTAAGAGAATTGGCTGTTCTTGCAGAGGAACTGGGTTCAGTTCTTAGCCCCCACATGCCAGCTAACATCTGGATTCCAGGGAATCCAATTCCAGCTATTGATCTCTATGAGCCTTACATTCATATGGTGCACTTACATACATGCAGGTAAAACACACATATACATAATATATAAATTAATAAATCAAAAATAATTTAAGGTCAAGATGATGGTAGCACATGTCTTTAATGCCAGCAGTTGGGAGGAAGAGATGACTGGATCTCGGTGAAACTGAGGCCAGCTTTTTCAAAATAACGAGTTCCAAGCCACTTGGGGCTATAGGGACACTCTGTCTCAAAAAAAAAAAAATATTTTTTTAAAATTACAAGACCATTCTTTGCAGACATAGAAAACGCAGTCTTAATGCAGAAAAAAAAGATAGTCAAAGAAATCTCAAACATAAAGGACACTGAGGGAGGTATCAACATACTTGTTTTCAAACTATACTAAGAGCCAAATGCAAACATGGTACTGGCAATAAACAATACAGACATAGATCAATGAAGCAGGTTTGGGGTCTGAAATATAAGTTCACCCCACTCCAGCTACCTAATATTTTTTAAAGTTGCCAAAATAGACATTGGAAAAAATAAAGCATCTCCAAAAGATGTCATGCAAAATATGAATTTCAACACAAAGAGAAATGAAATTAATGACTGGCATCCTACACAAAACTCAACTGCAAATAAATCAAGCACCTCACAAAGGGACTTAACTCCCTGAAACTGATAGAGAAAAAATGGGGAGTACACTTCAATTTGTAGGCACAGGTAAGTACTTTATGAATAAGACTCATAGCATATAACCTAAGACCAGAATTGGCAACTGAATGCTCTCTTTTCTTTTTAAGATAGGGTCTCCCTGCAGCTTGAGCTGGCCTGGAACTCATTATAAAGACCAGACTAGCCACTATCTCACAGAGATCCACCTGCCTCTGCATCCCAATTGCTGGAACTGAGGGTGTGCTGCCACATGCTTGGCTGGCAAATGAAATCTCTTGAATCTAAAACCATGTGTGTGGTAAAGGAAGCTGCCATTCAAGTAAGGAGACACCCCACAGAATAGGAAGAAATCTTTGCCAGTTACACATCTGACAGGATTACTTTCTAGACTCTAAAAAGAACTCAACAAATTAAACATCGAACAAGAAGCAGTTGAATTAGAAGAAAATAGGATATGGACCTGAACAGAAGGATTTTAAAAGAAGAAATATAAATGGCTAAGTTAACATTTTAAAAACTATTTAACATCCTTAGCTATCAGGGAAATGAAGATTAAAACTGCTTTATGATTCTATCTCATCCCAGTCAGCATGGCCATCCATCATCTGAAATACAAATGATTCCAATTCCTGTTGAATGTGGTGAAAGCAGTATCCTCACATGCTTTAGGTGGGAGTGTGAACTAGTATGGCTGATTTGGAAAGTAATCTCTACTTTTATCAGAAAACTAGAAAAAGAACTACCATATGATGCTGTTATACCACTCAATGGCTCTATATCTTACTACAGAGAAACTTGCATAGCCATGTTCATTAATGCTCTATTCACAATAGCTAGGAATATGGTATCTACCATATTTATTAACTGATGAATAGATAAGTAAAATGTGGCAGATATACACAATGCAATATTATGCAGCTGCAAAAAATGAGGTTTCCCAGTGTTTATTTTCTGTAGTTCTTTATAATATCTTTGGATAATGTCCCCTCTGTCTAAGGAAGAACTAGTCAAGATTTTCTTTGAGTACCAAGGCAATGCTGGTTTCTTAGAATCAATTTGAAAGTATTACTTGTCTTCCTGTTTTGGGGAACAAAGTAAGGAGAATTAGAAAAAAAGAGGGCTAATAAATGAGAGACACTTCAGAATGAGAAAAAAATGTTCAATAACTTTAAAGAATAATCAATATCCCAACTCCCCTAATCATCAGGGTAACATAAATTAATTATAGTTGAGGCACCACTTCATCCCAGTCAGAATGGCCATTGCCAAGAAATCTGACAACAGCTATCAGAGAGGATATGGGGAAAATAAGAATCTGTATTCATTTCTGGTGTGAGTGCAAATTAATACAGCCATTAAAAAAATCAGTTTGTTATCAGAAAAAAACTTACCTAGACATATATTTCTTGATCAGCTGGAAAAATATGTCCAATGTCCAATATTATTTGTCAGTACTGATCTTTGCCCAAAATGTATCTACATGACACATAGTAATTAAAAATTCCAGACTGGTGGAACTAACTTTCTTGGGTGTTTAAGAGACATACTTTGAGGTCTATAATAATTTGGTCAGAGGGACATAAAGGACACTTTTTTCTCCTTGCCCTCCTAGGTCGACTAGTTCCAGGGGACTACGAGCATCTCTCAAAATGACATAATTGTGGTGGGTCACCTGTCCTCTTGATCAAGGAGGCCGGGGAGACCCCACCAGATGGACTTGAAACAGTGTCCTGTCTATAAAAAGGAAGGTCAACACAGAGGAATCATTTCCTCCATGCTTCCAAGTGAAGGCAACCATGGTCTAGCAGGACCTTTGACTTATCTTCACATAGGTGGAACTGGTAAAAGAAAGGAGCCAGGGGCTCCTCCCAAGTCCTTGTGACCCCTGAGGAGCAGATCCTCAAAAGAGCTTAAGAGTAAAAATAAATCAGTTTTATCTGGACCAACTGTATAGCCTTAAACACCCAAAAGGAAAGTATAACCAAAGATTAAATGGGCCAACATAATTTCATAAGAGTCCATATGTATAGCTAAAGGCTACATAATAAGCAACAATGCCAGATAAGTGATACCTTCTTTTTTGTGTTGATAGCCAGGGTGGCCAAAGTGATTCCCAGATAGTAACCCAGCATAAAACTGGGAAAATAAACAGCAGACCCCAATCTTATCCAAAGGAATATTGACAACTGATTACCACTAGATGAAGAACAGCTGATCCTCCTAAAACAAAGACCTCTAGATAGGCTGACTAGACTCACCAGAAGGGCCAGTAGTGGGGAATGGATGGGGGTCCTGACAACACAGCAGACAGTAGCAGGGATATCTGAGTATAAGGGCTCTAGTGTGGGGTGGGATGCTATGGGAGGGTGTAACCTGGGAAGTGGGTGTATAAATAAATTTTAAAAAAGAAAAGAAAAAAAATTCTTCAAAGCATAAAATTTTGCTCCTTAATAATAAGTAGATGTGAAAAACATTACCATTGAAATCTACCTGATGACCTTAATCCATGTTCAGATACCATGGAGCTCAGAAAGTAACTGACTGTGACTAGTAATAACCAGATATATAGAGATTAGAAATACATGTGCATCTTAGTGCCAATTGTATTAAAAATGAATTTTTCTGTATGAAACTGTATTTTAATAATGAAATGGAGATATTTTTTAAAGTTTAAAACCTCATTTAATTTTATGTCTTATAGGGTTTATATGGAGTACAATATTGTACAACTGTGTCAATTCAACTGTAAACCTAAAAATGTACAGCCAATTCTGAAAGAGATGAATCTTAGCTCTGGAAATTGTTACTGAATATGTCAATGCTGTTGTAATGAAATGCTTCTTCTAATTACACAGTTCTTAAATAAATAATTTTAAAAAATCAGTTTGGTGGTTTCCCCCAAAATTGAAAAGACAACTTCCATAGAATTTATCTATTCTGCTCCAGGGTATGCACTCAATGAACTCCATGTCCTAACAAAGAAATATTTGCACAGTCCTATTACTGCTCTGTTTATGATAGTAAGGAAGTGGACCCAACTTTGGTGTCAATCAACAGATGAATGGATAATGAAAACGACAACATATACAAATGGAATGCTGTTTACTTGTTAAGAAGAACTGACTGAGAGAGGTGATGGGATTAAGGATAAAGAACACGTGAGTCATGAAAGTTGTTAAAAAGTAATTTTTTTTCTAGTTTCAGATCAGTCATAGATTTTTTTTGTTAAGTGAATAAAAATTCAATTAATAGTGAAATTTTTTAAAAATCTCAGCAGAGGTTCAGAACAGTAATTATAACTGAACAGAAGTTTGATGAGCTGTATGCTGTTTGAGACTGACCAATTATTTAAACAGCTACCTTAAATTAGCTGTAAGATATACATCTCTGTTAATTAGAAAAAAGTGATTTTATTAAAAATAATAAAATCAAAAAACAAAAAATGAAAAAATTAATTTGCAAGTCAACAAACTTGAAAAATTATACTCTGTGAGGCCTCCTAAACACCGAAGAAAAATGTCACATGTTCTCTTCCTTATGTAGGTGCTAGTTTCAAATAGATTCCTTTGAATGTTTACCCTGGAATATTTGTGAAATCCAGGAAACTATAAATGGGCCAGTGGGAGTGATATGCATTTAAGGAGAAGAGAATAATAAAGTATAGGTGATATCAAAGTAGAAAGGAAAAATACGGAGACAGAAAAATTCAAGCATGGGCATGGGGACACCAGGGGCAAGGGAAGGGTTAATCAAAATGAAGAGCACATGAGAATGCTATATAAATAAAAATAAAAAAAGAAGGGATAGAACGTGATTTGTAGTATGAAATAACAGGTTGGACATTAAGTTTTAAGTGGATATGCTGACAGGGTTTAAGAAAAAGAAGGGTTAGGGGTAGGTTTATCAACCCCCCAAATATAGGAATAAGCCCTATAAAAACCCACTTTTTTCAGATAATTAAAATTTAGAAATATTAATGTTTGAAATATTTATAATGATAATAATATTTTAAAGAAGAGTTTTACATATTATATTTATTTTTTATTTTATGTGTATGAGTGTATTACTTGGATGTGTATTAAGTGTGCTCATGTTGTGCAATGCCTGCAGTGGTCAGAAGAGGGTGTCAGATTCCCCTGAACGGGAGTTATAGACAGTTGTTAAATGGTATATGGGTTCTGGGTATTGAACCCAGGTCCTCTGCAAGAGAAGCCAGTGCTCTTAAACACTGAGCCATCTCTCCATCCCTGAAAAGGAGTTTTAACAGAGGTATCTTGCATGGGTGAACAATGCTGACATTGGTTATTAAATGAATATCTCAGTGACAGATGTGATTAAATGAAAATCTCATGCCAAAAATGGGCTACCCCCCATGAGCTATTGAATGGGAGGCCCTAGCTTTACCCCAAACAATACAGCCTATTGCCGTTGCTCTTGGTTGCCAACCATAACTAGATGGTAGACCCTACTGCTGAAGACAGCATGCACTTTGGTTATAGACACAGAGAAATCACTCTAAAGTTGATCCAGAAATGTTCCTCGCTTGAGAGCTTTCATATTTTTGCAAGGTGTTGTGCATATTGTTGCAGACAAAAGGACATCAGTAGTCTTACTTAGTTGGGACCATGCATGTTATAATGCAAACCTGCCAGGTAAAATGTGCCCACAAGTACAACAGAGCTCAAAGTGTTTATGGGAGTAACCAACCTATGCCTTGATTGTATTTGAGGCTTGCCTTACAGGAAGAAATTCATGCTTGTGCTATAAAGATGGTCAAAACCTGTGGATGGGGAAGACACAAGTTCTAGTGGAGAACCTATTGACCATATTTTGCAGAACTATCATTTTATCAAATTGCATTCTCTAAGTATGTATGTTTATGTCCAGAAAATCTTCTTATTGCAGAGGGTAGTGGTTACTTTAGAGACTCATAACTGTTTGTGATAAGAGTAAGGGACTGTGAGTGCTCAGCCATAGATAAAAGATCTAACTCCATCCTAACCAAGGCTCAGAGAAAATTTGAAAGAAGGCAGAAAAATGTAGAACCTTGAGAATGGGGAAGAGCATGGTGACATGCAAGAGTCAGAAAATGATGAGAATCAGTTGCCTGTTCACTGACACCAACATTAATTAAATGTACTTTCTCTTTAGGATCATCTTTGAGAAAATAAATGCACTAATCTCAGAGCAACTGAATTTTGTGTAGGACAAATACGGACCTCTTCACTAAACATGAGGTTGATTTCCACTTTGCATTAAGACATGCAGTATGTATTATTAAATATGCTGCATAGAAAGATTTTTGTGCTATATATAAAATTGATATTCATGTAGATTATTTAAAAGGGATTGCTTTATGGAGCAAAGTGAATAACTCAAGATTTTTAGTAATTATCAAGTTTCCAAAATTTCCTTAAAATCATAAAATATAAACTATAATTTCTTATTTATTTTTGTAAAGGAAAATTGAATTTTAGCTTGCAGTTAAATAAATATATTTGTTGAAAGAATGTCCATGAAAATTTTTTCATGAAGTTTCTTTCCCCTAACAGAATGAAAACAGGTGAAGGTGACACTCTTTCACAAATATTGCAGTCATGAAATGTGGAAGTAGAGGCTGTGATGTTTCCGAAGTATAACAGAAGCCTAGTGAATAATTTCCTGCACTGTTACAACCTCAGCTTCTCTGCGGGCAACAGTCATCAGTTCAAAGCAGGAAATAACAAGATAACAAAGAGGGCTGGGAAAAATAAGTCAATATATTGGCAGAATTCATTATCTGAATTAGAATTTAACCAATATACCTAAGTGAGCTTCAACAGCTCGAGGAGAGAGAGCATTGTTGGAATGCTGTGATGTTATCAAGAGACCTCCAGCCTTTGTTCATTTCATAAAAAGTATTGAGACTGGACCTCCCTAACAAGAGAAATCAATTTTATATAAACTTCAAACAGATATAAGTTTTCAAAAAAATATCCTTTGAACAGTGATTATATTAGGTATTTTAATGAATGAATGGTTTTGTTAAAATGAAGAAGGTACATGGATATCCATCCTTTACATAGTTAGTATTTAATGGAATTTTTGTATTGTTAATGGATTTCATTCAATCATATATATTTTTAT